>NC_059678.1:4336487-4636771 GCF_905147105.1 Pieris brassicae | reverse complement strand
AACTATTGGCCCTTATAGACATCTATTTCATATACAACTCAAGAAACCACATTTATGCACTGTACTTTATTGAATTTTAATCAAGCACATAATTTAAAAGCGTTTCATAGTTTAGCATTATAACATGCCTTTAATCACTAAATGCAGTATTTAAACTGTTAAGTTATTAGTTATTATAAATGTTACTTATTACATTAAGGAAGTTACATTACCAGTGACTATAGTAAAAAATAATACTCCATATGGTTAGTTTATGCAAATTTTGTTTGTTTTTACTGAAGGCCATGGAATATTTCATAATATGCGTAATTTTAATTAGATAAATATTTGATTTTCTAATTAAAAGAATTCTTAATATAGAGGACATCAGATTTGATTCTCAGTACTAATTATGTAACTTGTATTTCAATTCCAATATGTTTTTGACATACAAGACTGCTCAGTCCCTAGTCTAGTCACTTTGCATCTAGCTCAAACAGTGCTCAATCTTTAATTCCCTATATAGTCCAATCATATATATGAATTACAATGAAGTGAAATATAGTAATAAAATATGTTTTATTGTTTATCAATTTAGAATAAAATGTGAATGAGGTTGATACGCATTGTGACATAATCTTATCTTCATATTTAGAATGCTGATACCACCCACATTCATAAAATTATATGAAACTAGAAAAAGACTTGGAAGACAGGTTTTTCACTTTCAGGACAAACCCACCTTCCTATACTATAACAGAGCAATGCAAATGTTTAATCGATTGATACATTTCTGGTAGTGTAAATAGAGTTTCTCAATGTATGCTTGTTGTCTTAATTTGTTCAACATATTAGTTAATAGATTTGCCAAACTTTAATACCTTTTTCTGTTTCTGAAATGTTGAAGGTTGAAACTCAGAGATATATAATTTACATTCATATATTTACAATATTATATTATTAACAGTTATGTCAGTGGGTCACATTGATAGTCTTTCATAAAGGTGTTCATTAAAGACTCAATAGTATGTTCACATTAATGCAACAATACCGTTACAACTGTTAGTGTGTACCAAGTAACTGCTTCGGAAATCTTAATCTATGTAACAAGTGCAGAACAGCATCACTAAATGTATGCTCACATTCAAAGGAGGGATGAGAGTTTGAAGAGGTCAATAATAATAATAAAGCCACAGTAATTCCATACTATAAAAATTAAAACTCAGGTGTGTGTTACTTTTGTTTATATACTTAGTGTATGTAAATTATTGATACTTCCATTATTTTGTGTTCTGCAGCATGGTTTTGGGCGTCGTTCCACTTTTCATTTGGATCTGTTCTTTGCTTCCTCCATCCATTCAAGGTTGAAACCTTTTAGGATGCTTATAGTATGTAGACAGCAATGGGAACTGTAAATAGTTCTAAGTTATCTTACTCCCAAATATTTCCAAATACTACAAGAGGCTCTCTATTACTGGAGGTTGCCTGTCAGTCTCTTGAAGCGTGTCTTGCCCAGTACCAAATGCAGCAGCTCTTCCGCATTGATTAACACACTGTTTTTTAAAAACATACTTAACACTACTCGATACTTCTTTTGAGCTTGATTTACATTCATTTATATAAATGAATTGAATAAAAAGTCCTTATTCAACATGTTCGTAATAGAGGAACTGCTGAATAATAAAATCAATTACCAATTGTAATTTATTACAAGAATCTTGTGTGACTGATTGAATCTATCGTGAATTCCAAGCATTCTTGATAAACTATGAGTTCTTCCAGTGAGTGTCATAAAGATCATATAAGTATAATACTCTGAGACATAGACATAACATTTATTACTAACAAAACACTTAAAATAACAACAATCAAAAAATAAAAATGAATAATAATAAAAAAGGTTTAGTTGTGTAATGCGTGTGTGCTGTGGTTGTAATTGGCCCTGGCTCAGTATTATGCTGAGGAGCAGAGTTGTTCCACAGCGCTGGTCATTCTGCCAGAGACCACAGCAGCTAGTTTGCTCCTCAGTTGCAAAAAGAATAAGAATCTATTACTACTAATACTCAGTAGAAACAAATAATAATAGTAGTAATACCATCCGTATCACGTCGACGTCCGTCCCACAACTGAGCGTTTTCGAAGGCAGTTTTTGCCGCGCACCACCACTATGTGGAACCACCTGCCCACTGAAGTATTTATGAACCAATTCGACTTAGGGTCCTTCAAAAGCGAACCAATTCTTAAATGGCCGGCAACGCACTCGCTAGCCTCATGACATTGAGAGTGTCCATCGGCAGCGGTACACTGTTATATAAAAAAAAATGGTACATAAAGTAAATGTCCCCAAAAATCGAACATAGTACTTTCAATAGATAGTTGAAGTTCGTGCAAAATGTTTCGAAAATACACAAAACGTTTTGGAAAAAAAAATCAATGGCGCTTCAACCTTTTTAGGTCTGAGCCTCCGATTTTTCAGGTTTCACGATTATTTGTAAATTGAATAGGCAAGTAGGTGATCAGCCTTCTGTGCCTGACGCACGCGTCGTCTTTTTGGGTCTAAGGCAAGCCGGTTTCCTCACGATGTTTTCCTTCACCGTTCGAGCTAATGTTAAATGCGCACATATAAAGAAAATCCATTGGTGCGCAGCCGGGGATCGAACTTACCACCTCAGGGATGTACCACGCTGTAGCCACTAGGCCAACACTGCTCGAGAAGAATTTCGGAAGACGGTTTATGAATAATCTTTGAATAATGGCGCTGCGGCCCTTTTACATGTGTCCATACCACCAGCTGTGTAATTTGGCTTTTTATGGATCAAAGACGGTCGTCTCGACGTGTATAATAATAATTCCATATATATACCCCATAGTTGACTTATACAGAACAAGTGGATTGTTATCGGTATGACAATTACACCTGCTAAATGTGACCTTATATCTACATAAATCTATTTCCATTTAATTCTGCATGCCGGTATAGAAGACGGAGTGATATTTTCATGGTGACGTGGTCGACGAAGGTTCGTTAGATTTTTTGCAAGCCGTCAGGATGTGACTCGGTCTGCATATATTTACAACAAAAGAAACGCTAAACTTCAGTTGCATCCTAGATGAATCTATGATGATCCTAGAAGTTTTGTATGAATGTGAGAAAGTTATAACAGATTGGCAAAAAACTTTAACATATGAGGAAACTGAGCACATTTCAGTACGAACTCGGTAATTTGAGACATACATACATACAAAATTTGTAGTAGAATTTTCAGAGAAACTATGATGATTTTTTTACCGGCTTTGCTTCTTGGCAGGCTTCTGTTTTGTATTCTTTTCTAACAATCGTCTCAATATTGTATAAATAAGCGAAGTAGCGAGTCAACCCAAACACAAGTGTCTCTGACTATTTACGGGGGCTGTCTCAACTCATGTATTTTCGATTTTACTACTACTAACTTTCAGTACCTTTGATCAGAACGCCTCACGGATAAAGGCATTCAGTATTTTTTTAAATATCCAATCGATTCATGGCTTTCTCCACTCGCTTCCTGCTGATACCTTTCGTCATCGCCAAGTGGAGAGAAATTAGATTACAGCTCTCACTCCATCATCCACTAGGGCGTCGCTGTTCTCAGTGTAAATGATATTCTTAATTAAGACAAAGTCCATAACTAAACAGTTATGCAACGCTTTCCTCTCTAATTGAGTGATTTCGTTTATATTTTAAGCCGTAACTAAGTCGACAGTGCAGTGTTGGTCCAGTGGCTTCAGTTCTATCCCCGGATGTACACCAATGGTGAATCTACGTGCGTATTTAGTTGCTTCAACATCTTTAGATATAAAGAAATAAAATGATAGTTATCGAGCATGTACCCGAAATATTAAGAGTCTTCAGGAATCGCAACTGGAAGATATTTGCAGTGAAATGCGAGACGACGGGTCCTACTCGCCTATAAATATAAAATATGATTAGTATTATAAATATCTATATACATTATGTGTATAAAATAAGTCCCGCACCACAAGGGTCACGGATTGATTTTAAAAGGATTGGCCTCAGATGTTTCATGATCGTTTGTCAGTCGAGTTTTTAAGTCCAAATCCTCACAATGTTGTCCTTAACTGTTCGAGCGTCAATGTTAAATGCGCACATGGAAAGAAAGTCGGTGCACGGACGAGGATCGAAGTCGAGATCGCACACTGAAGCCACTAGGCCAACACGAGGAAGGAATGGTTTTCTTTCCATGGGAGATTGTAATGTTATAGCCATGATATCAAGTTGGGAATTTAATTTGTAGAGCGGCAAGTGTCGAACGAAAGCGTGTCACTAGGTCCACCTTACACCTGTACGCTCTCGTCCAGAAGTGGTTTTACGATTATTAACTTCTATCATTTGTGGTATTATAACACAAATTATTACGTAACTCATGTTTGAAGGGTTAAGGTAGAGGTTACACTGTTACGATAAAATATTTTTGAGATGGTATCGAAATAGATAAATGCATGGGTATCAAGCCAAAGATCAAAGTCACTTAACTTTGACTTTGGATTGTCAGTTACTCCACAGTGACACCTCTCACTCTCTCAGTTTCTGACATGGTGAACAATAAGATAAATCATTAAGTGAAACACGGTTTTGGCGGTAACAAACTACAATGCAGCAAAGAAAGACCGGCCACAGATCAGACACCTGTCAGCTGTCAGACAGATGTCAGCTGTCAGACAAATGTCAGCTGTCAGACAAATGTCAGAAAACAGATGAGCGTCCTGTTTTTTGTACATGCATAAACTTTTTGAGGCTCACGTCTGATTTTCTTTCAATTTTCCGGTTTCACCATTCGATAGCGTTCTTAATTTACTATTAGATGGCATTGAGAAAAATACTGATTATGAACCATCTTCCTCTGTACCATTGATTTCGTATATTGTGTATTTGCGTGTCAGTTATGTCTTTTTTGTCTTGAATAGACATTAGTAACTTATGAAGAGATAATCGCCAAGAGTGAAGGATATTTTGAGGTTACTTTAAAAATGGCATCGACAATAATCTACTCCATAATCGTTGTATCGCTCTCGAAGAATACATGAATAATCAAATTGTATACTGCCTAGTATACAGAATACAATCCGTATCACCTCGACGTCCGAGGTTTCGCAACTGAGCGTTTCTTGAGCCAGCTTTTGCTGTGCACTATGTGGAACCAGCTGCCCAACTTTATTTCCCAATCAATTCGACTTAGGATGCATCAAGAAAAGAGTGTACCAATTTTTAGGAGGGCCAGCACTTGCGAGCCTTTTGGCAATGTGAGTGACCATGGGCGGCGGAATCACTTGACATCAGGTGCCTCCTGTTACATCTATTATAATGTCATGAGGTCAGGAATATACAAATCTCATGAGTTCAGGTCCCTAACCATAACTGAGTGACAATAGCAAAACTAAGTGAGCCAATAAACGTTATGAGCAGTGTTGGTCAAGTCAAAAATCATTTATTCATACAGGTAACACACTGTACACTTATGAGCGTCAATAAAAAATAAATATACATTAAATGCTTCTAATTTTACATTTACTGCCAGTTCTCGAATCAAGGGCGTAGAACGGTGGAGAAGAACTGGCAATAAACTCTCCGCCACTATTTTTTTTCTGGCTCTGGCACTGGCTCATTCCTGGGGTCTTCGAGTCCCGGTGCACCAATGGACTTTGCGCGCTATATGTCTAAAAACTAAAATTGCAGTTGGAAGTGTAATATTTTTACTGTATTTTGTAAAATTTCATCCTAACTGTAGTTAAGCTCGGTGGTGGTTTTTGGATGTGTTCAGATATACGTTAAATGAAATGTTTTGAAGCTGGATAACTTTTTTTTTTTTTTGGAATCTCGCTGTTGGCCGTCTCCTGTGAGACTCGGACTCGCCTGAAGGACAGTACGGAAGCTCACTGGAGTGAGCGAAGTACGAACTAGGAAGTAAAGGTCCTTCCCCGGTGAGGGTGGTTTTTTACCCTAACCTGATTTTGGCTATTATTATTTTCTGCTTTTCGGATTGGATTATCCGGATCCGTTATTATGTCTCCAGGGCTTTTTTTTGTCGGGAATTGAATTTCATTGCACAAAACCTGAGCTTATAACTAACGCCAAAATGAATAATGTTTCCTCAATCTAAGATTATAAACAATCTTGAATTGATTCATATGTAAGGATCGATATCCATCCAATAATCATGCCAATATAACAAATCTGCTACGCGATTGTCGATCCTTCCTTCTCGAACGCGTTTCGTTCAATGCAATATGTTTGTTCAAGCATACTAATAGTTTGTTGTTTTTGGAACGAAATAAAATAACTAAAACTATGTATCTATAGTAATAAATATTTTTAGTTGTAGCTAATAATAATAACGTTAAAGTTCTCTTAAATTTAAGTTAATGTGGTTTTAGTGACGAACGTAACGTTTCATTTTTGTGACAAGTTTCTAAACCTAAGTGTCGTTTGGTTGTTGTAAATATTACCAATATTTATATTTTGTGTTTTTATTTCGCCAGCACATAAACGACAACGGTTAATGATGGATTATGAAATCGTAAGTATCTATTTGCCGTACAATATATAAGTTTTACAAAGTATTTCGCGTAATGTTATATAAGAAATTTATTTTTTGTTACTAGGCAAAAGGCAAGCCTTTGACAAAAGAGGAATCCAAGTTTCTGATAGACCTTATAGAAGCAAGCAAAATAATTACCACCAAGTCTACGAATGCCAGCAATAATACATTGAAAAATGAAGAGTGGGTCAAAATTACAGAGCGCTTTAATGCTTCGGCTAGCAGCGGTAGTAGGACTGCGCAGCAGCTTCGTTTGAAATGGGAGAATTTAAAAAAAAATTCTCGCAAACGCTCCAACAAAATTAGGATAAACCAATTGAAGGTTAGCCAGTTATAGTCACTTATTGTTGAGTTTTATCAGATTTTAATACAACTTAAATTAACAAATGTTTTCAGAGTGGTGGTCCCGCAGAGTTTATACCCCCAGATGAGATATTGGACCGTGTGACTGTTATGCTCCGGAGTACTGTGCCAATTGGGGGTGATAGAGAAAAAGTGGGGCTTGATGTTGGCGTGCCGATGGGCGGCGATGGTGGAAAAAGTGGAGATGGTGATGCCACAGTAGCTGTGGAACCAACCAATGTGGTAGATTTTAAACTCATGTCCATTGATGGTAAACAGATTGTGGTATGTGATGGTGAAGGTGAGGGTGTTGGTGTCAAGGAGAATGTTTATACAGATGAAGTCCCAAGTAGACCGAAAAGATTCTCATCTGATACAGATTGGGCAGGTAATAATTATTACATAATATATTTTTGGGTTATCCATATACTATATATATATACTAACTGCCTTATTGTTTGCCTTTTTTTTAGTTTTCCTACATGATAATGAATCTATCAATCGACTTAACATGTATCAATTTTTCAGTGAGAAAGAATGTTGATCAAGATGACAGCCGGTCTGCGAGAGACATGTCAATAGCTGAATATTTCTCAGCGAAGAAGAAATGCTTGGATTCTAAATTAAATAATCTCTATTTAGAAAATGAAAATTATAAATTGAAAAATGCACAACTGTCGTTGGAAATTGAAAAGTTAAAATTAGAAATAGAGAAACTAAAGAAGCAATATTAACGGTATCAATATAATTGTTGTGTATTTTCATTATTATTATAATAAAAACATTAGCATCAAAATATAGAATTATTTATTGATTACTGTCGGTTAATCCAAAAAGTTCAGTCAGTTTCATACTGTAAATAATTTCTTTGGTATGTGAATGTGCATCAATTTCTGCATCTTCTAGCAGAAGCTCCACTGCAGGAAGTTCCTTCATGTTGTAGTTTCTACAAATATTGTGTAAAACAGAACTTGCAATTGTTAGCCTGGCCGTTGGGTTATGACTTGACATTGTTAGAGCCGCTATAGGAAATCTTTGCTTTCAAACACCAAAAGTTGAATAACCTGAAATATAACAAATAAAATGATACCAGATAATATTATGGCAGTATGTTTCTACAATAACATCATTATATATGTACTATATTTTAAAGTTGTTTGAAAATAGCTCTACATTATTGTGTGATTTGTTATGCTTCAGAAGCAGGATCTAAGTGGTGTTAATAAATATGATCTGTTTGGATGAGCACTGTCACAAAGCATCCAGCAGTTACCAAACACACCTGCATCGCTTTGCTATAAACAAGATATAGTTTATTAATAAAGTTTTGTCACAACTTTAAAAATATAACAATTTCAAACAGTTTAAGCTAAGAACAGAACTGTTGAACATTGTAGCATCATGTGCTGGACCTGGCCATTGAGCAGCTGTATTCATAAATCTTAAATCAGCATCACAAATTGCTTGGACATTAAAGATACCTTTGCGTATTTTAAATTCTTCTCCTATTTTAAATTCTTCTCCTATTTTAAATTCTTCTCCTATTATATGAGCTGCAAGTAACCATTGTTAGATTTTAATATTATACTAAAGACAAAAACATATACAACTAGCGGACCCGATAGACGTCCTGTCTTAACTATGAATATTGATTTCGAATTGGTTTAATTAACTAAAAATGCTTTATGATAACATTTTTTGTTTGTTTTTCTGGACCGTATATAAATAGTTTTGTTGGTATTTCGACATATAACTGGAACTTTGAAAAACATGGATTTCCAAGATTAATGCCACAAACAATTAGCGACTGTAATTATTTTATATGTATTGTATCAATATAACTAACTAATAACTCTTGACTCATTTTTCTTACATCCTCTTTGACGATTTGCAGCACGCATTCTGTCAATGTTATGTCAAACGCCATAAGGTTACATGAAAAATGTTTGAATGTAATGAAAAAAAAATTGCTATCGTAACAAAAGTATTGTTAGATTTTCTTAATTTTTTGTTTCATAAGAACCTTTCTCTTCTGTTTGATAATTTTTCTTCTTATGTATTAGCTACTTATGTATATTAATTGTGAGTCAATTAACCTTTGGCAGAGCATTTACATGTATGTTTATACATGTTATTATTTATATTTTTCTTTGCATTTTATTTTATTTAATTTTAGTTATAGTTGCATGTTATTTCGATGATGTTCTATGTTAATTGTTCCAAAGAAGAAGAAGGATAAACCCTTCGTAGGTGTTTCTATTTTTATTCCCCCATATTAGGGTTGCCTGGAAGAAATCGCTTGTTAGCGATAAGGCCGCCTGTAGCCTAATAACTCGTGTAACTTATTTACTTTTTTTTGTATAGTTATGTATATTATGGTAACAAACACAACAAAAATTAACGAAATCGGTCCAGCCGTTCACGCGTGATGCCGTAACCAAGGGAAATGGGGATTTTTATATATATATATATATATATATATATATATATATATATAGATATACAGGGTTCTTATGAGAGAAAAAATTAAGAAAATTGCACGGAAAATTAGAAGAGTTAAGAATACTTTTGTTACGATAGCAATATTTTTTTTTCATTTCATTTAAACTTTTTTCGTGTAATCTTATGGCGTTTGACATAACATTGACAGAATGCGTGCTACAAATATTGTCAAAGAGGATGTAAGAAAAATTAGTCAGAGTTATTATATTGATACAATACATATAAAATAATTACAGTCGCTAATTGTTTGTGGCATTAATCTTGAAATTACATGTTTTTCACATAGCCACTTATTATATGTCGGATAGAAAAGCAAACAAAGAATGTTATCATAAAGCATTTTTAGTTAAATATACCAATTCGAAATCAATATTCATGGTTAAGACAGGGCAACGGCTGTCGGGTCCGCTAGTATCTCATAAAATCGCTAGTAATAGAATTTTAAACAAAATTTTACACTGTATTGTGTCGCGAAATTCTGGCATACGTGTGATTCGCTAGTGTAGTGGAGCGGTCGGTGAGGACGCGTGAAACATAAATTTTCTGAAGCCTAATGCGCTCTCAATACAAAAATCTATTTACGAATTTTTTGTGTTGTAGCTGGTTCGAAAACACGAAAATTCCCTCAATATTTTTCAATTGTAAATGGCCGAATATTATCGTAATTTATCGTAGTTTATTTGTAATCGTAAATCCACGTATAAGCCACTGAAATCTAAAAGTGTGGATCCGAAAACTAGTATCGCATTACCGTTTAACGATGTTTTAAAAATTGAGTGTACAGTGTAGTTCATGAGCTATCACTTCTCCTCAACCTCAACCCGGAGTTAAGTATTATCATCGGAAGTCCATCGCTGAATGTTATTATTATATTGTCCAATTCGACTAAGGGTCCTTCATGAGCGTACCAATTGTGTATGCAAGCCTTGGCAACGTGCGTGTCCATGAGCGTTGGTATGATGTAACGATAGATGATCTTCCTGCATGTTTGTTCCTGTTTGAAGGTACGAAAAGAGATAATGCAGAAGAACTTCATCACTCTATAAATAACTGGCTGTGCTCTGCAGTTCCACTCGCATTTTATTGTCTAAGGGAACGATACACGCAATTTTTGCACATTCTTGAAACACCCCCCCCCCCCATGATACGCACCGTAACGTTTCGTGACCACCAGTGACTCTTTATACCTAAAACTTATCATTATGTGGTGTAAAGTACTGGAAAGTCGAAAATAATATTAATAATTACGCGTAATTCAATCCCTGCCCCGCATCGTAACGTTTTACATGAGGACACCCCCCCCCCATAATTCGTTACGTAATACTTGAACGCTCCCTAAAGCTTTTTGTCAGTTAGAACCAAAAAAAATGTTTGTTAGATACATGGTCGCGGACTTTGAGATGCTGATGTATTTTATAAAACTGTAGAACATTGCAGAATTGTCAAAGTTTCCGCAGCATATAGTAATTTTTATTGCCAGTTACATGTTGGGTTATACTATAGTAATTACTAACAGAGACCTAACTTTTTGGATATACAGCCTATCTTCACCAGGTGTAACGAAGGGTTCTTACGGTAATGATTGAGCTCTGTGAAGCCCTGGTCTCTTGGGTAGAATGCTTGGCCAACCCCGAAGACTCATCTTGAGGTCGTGTGAAGGGCTGAGTTGTTTCTAGTGAGGAGTAGCCTCTGGCTATAAGCTGAATAGCAGAGGACG
This sequence comes from Pieris brassicae, assembly GCF_905147105.1. Lineage (NCBI taxonomy): Eukaryota > Metazoa > Arthropoda > Insecta > Lepidoptera > Pieridae > Pieris > Pieris brassicae. Next base: position 4,625,638 of record NC_059678.1, on the reverse strand, counting down.
TTGAGTGTAGACCCAGCCCCGCAGTCCACGCGTCAAGCTCGACAGCCATGGCTTGGGCCTGCGCAGGCGCATTTTCTCCTCATTAAAAAATAATTGATTGAATACATTGTGATGCAACGGTCGGCTCTGCAGAAGTAGTTATCTAGAAGATATTTTAGTGATAAATTATGTATTATTCTTGGTACATAACGTTACGTTATCTAAGATAAGGTATAAGATAAACTGTTCTAGAATACAGATGATGCAAGATTTTACTTTAAAAAAAGTACTAGCGACGTCATGGATGTAGTGTATCTTTACTAGGTAGTATTTTGGATTTGAGCCTCAGATCTGTGTCTGTGATGTGTCTAATAGGCGCCTGGGTCAACCTTGTGTGCCTTCACACCTTCCCGGTCTAAGGCATTGCCGTTTTCTTTCACCGTACGAGTGTTTAATACGAACGTAGAAAGGTCATAGGTGTACAGCCGGAGCTCACGACTCCAGAGATGACATAAAAGTATATAATAAAAAAAAATATATTTGTTTATTCATTTTAAGTTCAATTGCATTACAATGTGTAAGATTTGGGAAGCCTTTTTAAGTAAAAAATACCTGTGTGTGTTCCAGCTCTTTCATAACAAACTTAATTATACATTCCTCAATTAATTTATATATAATTTACTTACATTTTTTATTTTATTTATTTTAGTTATTGATGTGTAACTGTTATCAACACGCTTGAGTGCTTAAGTGAGTGTGTGAGTTAGTCAGTGAGTACACAGTGAATGAATAAAGTCTGTAACTACATACTAGGCCTCAGAAGAAGCTCTAAGTCTGCGTAGGGTCATGTAGATGTTAAGCAGCCTATTTAATTTATTATAGATGCAGTCTGCTTGCATATTGCGTCTGGCGAAGTCAGTCCTTACGGTCTGACCGACGACAACATCCCTATTTCTGTTTAAGAACCGCCTACTATCAAATGGTAGCGCTCTGTGTGATTTTAAAATTAGACTCAGGACATACAGCTTCCTAACGGAAAGTAATTGGCTGAGATGATAAAGCTCTTCCGATGGGAGTCTGTATGGCCGGAACAGCATGACCTTTAACAGAGCCCTAACAGAGTCCCTGTTCCAATTCCAAAATTTTTGTTGTATTGGCCGCTCCCCATATGTTTATGCAATATGTCAATACGGTCTGAACGAGTGCTATGTAAATTCTTTTAAGTATTATATTCGATGTAATGTGTCGCAAAATTTTAAAAATATATTGTTACGAGCTAGGGGATCGGATAGAAAATGCCGTATATTTATTCAAGGGTTTATTTCTTGATAAATCAATGAGGAATTTATGGGCACAAATTAATTGCAGATATAACTAAACACACACAAAAACAATCACTTATTACTTCACTTATGCACACTTCACACAGTACTTTATCACTTATATTCACTTTATTCGCACTTTTTCGCTTCGGTGTTTCTCTCTTGTTATCGCATTCCAAACTAAAGGTGACTAGTCGCGTTTCGGCTCGCTTATATATCCCTGGGAATAATTCTAAACAATATTCGAGAACTTTCTAGGCGGGCTTGCTACTGAGTAGCGATTGCGCAATTCTAGAACGTCCGCACTCTTTGTCTCTTTCGCACGTTGCTCCGTCCTTGTCGTACGGCGTTCTAGAGTGCTCAGTCTAGTTTCGAGAAAGTTCTGATTTTCTCTCTCTCTCTCTCTCTCGTATCATTTCTTCCTTGTCTCACACCTAGAAAGTTTGGTCTAGAATATTCCTTCATCAAAGGGGTATACCTAGGCCTGAAAACGCCTGAAAACTGCACCACTCTAATACACAAGTTCTGAAACCGACTGAAAAAAGGTTTCAGCTTCCTGAAAACTAGGGTAACATTAAGGAAATTACAATTATCTAATATGTGATTGACCCTCTCCTGAAACGGTCAGAAATCATATTACAGCCTGCTGAAAAGTTCTCTAACTAGTGGAAAAATCTAGAAACATTGCAGTCGACCCGTCTTCGTAACAATATGTTAGATTGCTTAATCTACCAGTCTTGGACTCTAAATGGGGATATAAGTGTAGCACTTCACTAACGTGTACGAACAGGAACTACAAATTCAAATGGATTTGTTCTTATCAGTCTTCTTGCTAGGCCTGTGGTGTCAAGGAGTTGTACAGCCTCGAAATTCACGCTGCATAAAGAAGTGTGTGTGTGTACTAGTGTACACACGAAAGAAGTGAAACTTCTTTGTGATCTTTATTTTTCGAAAAATGATCTACTATATGCATATTTACAGAAATTGGTTAAATAAAGTTTAACAAAAGGCTTTTATTATCATAGACATGAATACAAATAATACAATTATCTCATTTTACCTTATCACTGCTAAGATTATTACAGAATTTCACTAATTGTCGTTATTATATATTATTGTTATTAATGGCTTCGAATCAACCGTGGTAGGGAAAAGAAAAATATGGCGCATTACGGAAAAATGTGACGGTAAATTTTTCCCAATGCCGATAAAGAAGTGTCATAGAAAGCTCTCATAAAACTTATTTAATTAAATAAAAGCGGGGCGGTGTCTAATTAAAAATTCACGTTGTTTTGAACTGTGCAGTGCAAGCCTTAATGAGGTTAACTATTGACCTATATACTGACCATATGAGGTAAATAAGTCTGTGGTCGTGATTGAACCAATGTTATATAAGTACTTGGGTGGAGCCACTAGGCCAACAAGTCTCGTACAGGTCGTACGTTCGATCTCCATCTGTACACTGGATGTAGGATGAAAATATGGCTGAAGCAGTTGTTGGCCTAGTGGCTTCAGCGTGAGAATCTCATCCCTGAGGTCGTAGGTTCGATCTCCATCTGTACACTGGATGTAGGATGAAGATATGGCTGAAGCAGTTGTTGGCCTAGTGGATTCAGCGTGAGAATCTCATCCCTGAGGTCGTAGGTTCGATCTCCATCTGTACACTGGATGTAGGATGAAGATATGGCTGAAGCAGTTGTTGGCCTAGTGGATTCAGCGTGAGAATCTCATCCCTGAGGTCGTAGGTTCGATCTCCATCTGTACACTGGATGTAGGATGAAGATATGGCTGAAGCAGTTGTTGGCCTAGTGGCTTCAGCGTGAGAATCTCATCCCTGAGGTCGTAGGTTCGATCTCCATCTGTACACTGGATGTAGGATGAAGATATGGCTGAAGCAGTTGTTGGCCTAGTGGCTTCAGCGTGAGAATCTCATCCCTGAGGTCGTAGGTTCGATCTCCATCTGTACACTGGATGTAGGATGAAGATATGGCTGAAGTAGTTGTTGGCCTAGTGGCTTCAGCGTGAGAATCTCATCCCTGAGGTCGTAGGTTCGATCCCTGACTGTGCACCAATGGACTTTCTATGTCCGCTTTTAACATCACCTACTTGTCTATTATATTGACAAATGGTCATGTAACTGATACAGTGAAAAAGTTTGTAGCGTTAATTAATCTTTGTTTGAAGCTGGGGAACAACTGACTTTATTGGTTTAAAATATGAGATTGTAACTAACACAATGTTAGGCGTATGCGATACAAACATAGCCAATTTTGTATTTTTTTTTCTATCTAAGGGTTCATAAATCTAAATGATACATATGTTATTGGACATCATTGAAATCGAGAATGTTAAAATACAATTTATGAGTGTAGGAAAAACTAAATTTCATTTATTTGTACACTGATTATTAACTAGCACCGAATGAGCAGTGTTGGCCTAGTGGCTTTAGCGTGCGACGCTCAGCTCTGAGGTCGTAGGTTCGATCCCCGGCTGTGTACTAATGGATTTCCTTACTATGTGCGCATTTAACATTAGTTCGAACGGTGAAGGAAAACATCGTGAAGAAACCGGCTTGCCTTAGTCCGTAAAAGTCGAAGGCGTGAGTCAGGCACAGAAGGCTGATCACCTACTTGCCTATTCGATTAACAAATCATGAAGCAGGTACAGAAATCTGAGGCCCAGACCTAAAAAAAAAGGTTGTAGCGCCATTGATTTATTTTTATGATTATTAGCTAAAACATATATATAGTCCGACTTAGTAGTCAATCCATCACCACGAGATCGGTACCTAAGCGAGTGAAAAATGCCCCGCATTGCCAGTATAGGTAGGCGACCTATTGGACATTGTCGGAAACGAGAATGTTATATTACATTTTTTTGAGTGGGTTAAAACTAAAGAGCTTCAAGTATGCGATGATCGTTTACATTTGGTTTACGCTTCTAGTTATTAACAAATATATATATATGTAACTTAACTAAAGGCTACATAACTCGCCACTGATTTGATTTTTAAACACTTGGATAAAAACGGGAAAGCTTAACTGTCAGATACAAAAGACTGAGTTTTAGTTAACACAACGAAATCCCCGTCTTATGTCAGCATTGTTAATAATATTATTAGTCATACGCTAAATAATATCTTACTTGGAACGATGTTTATAATGACATCATGTATGGTCGAGGATGTGTTGTTGAGAGGAGCGATAAGTATACGTCAAGTTCGCCACATTATATATGATGTGGTATCTAGGCCTCTGTGCGTTGGGTTGTCTCTCTCGCTGAAGGCAGATCGTACTTGAATTCGTGTATGCGGCGATGTTAGTTATTTTCGACTATGTATTTGCGTGTTGTTTCCCACGTGAATGTAAGTTCGTGCTCCTAATTCACCATGCCTCCTGCTGATGGAAGACAAATCTTTGTTTTTTTTGTGGTTTTCCGTTTTGTTTGCCAAGTTTTGAGTCGTACAAATTGTTTGAATTGAAGCAAATCAATCCCAAAGATTAGGATTGGGATAATCGTCAAAATTATACGAATTTAACACAAAGCTGGAAGGTGTGTATTTACAAACACGCACAGATGATTTATATGTATAAAAATCGCTAGTCGCTCCGCTGTCTTACGCAAACGTCGAAACACTGGCAGACTGCAAAGTAAGGTCGTGTTATCCTCTTGCATTTAATTATTCTCAATCCCTTGGGAGTGCATTCACATTGCAGGGTCACTATAATTGAAACAATCTCGAGAAGATACAGTTGACGGATTTAAATGTCTCCATTATGATTTATAACGTTATAATAAAGTTATACATTATTTATTTTATTTAAAAGAAAATTGTTTGTAAAAAAAGATATTTATTTTTGTAACTACCCTCGCGAACTTCGTTTAACCTTAATATATTTTTTCTTTGCCTAACTTTTTATATAAAAGGCTTCCTTAGAGATCAAGGAATAAAAATTTAATCTAATTGGTCCAGCCATCTTCGATTGTTTAAACGTGAATGTTTGAACATTTTTGTATATTATGTATTTAATCTTTGGCTATATGTTATGTATAATTGATTATATAATTTACTAGCTGACCCAACAGACGTTGTCCTGTCTTAACTATGAATATTGATTTCGAATTGGTATAATTAACTAAAAATGCTTTATGATAACATTGTTTGTTAGTTTTTCTGGCGGTATGTAAATAGTTTTGTTGGTATTCCGACATATAACTGGCAATGTGAAAAACATGGGTTTCCAACATTAATGCCACAAACAATTAGCGACTGTAATTATTTTATATGTACTGTATCAATATAATAACTCTTGACTAATTTTTCTTACATCCTCTTTGACAATATTTGTAGCACGCATTCTGTCAATGTTATGTCAAACGCCATAAGGTTACATGAAAAATGTTTTGAAATTTAATAAATTTGCCATCGTAACAAAAGTGTACATAAATTTTCAAACTTTCCGCGCAATTTTCTTAATTTTTTTCTTTCATAAGAACCTTCTACTGTCAATAACGAACACAACAAACAAATAATTAGCGAAATCGGTCCAGCCGTTCACGCGTGATACCGTGACCAAGGGGAATGGGGATTCATTTATATATATATACATATATATAGATTAGACATATAGGAGTCGATAAGTCTCGTTTCTGAATGTCAAAAGCGAAAGATGTATTTATAGATTGTCATTTAACAATATTTATTGTGTAATTATCGCGTGCCGGCGGAAATTTGTGATACTATTATAGTGGATGATGAATCACTGGATTGGTGTATGTGTTCAGAGCAAGCGGTTTATATGTCTGGCTGGGCTTATTAGCATATGTTCTAATAGTCAATGTTTTATTGTTATAATAATTAGATACAGAAAAATGAGTTAAATAATTGAATTTGACTCGATTTTATAGTTTGTAATCATTTCTTAACGAATAATAAGTGTATTGTTACGACAATGGCGACAATCACGAAAATGGTTATTTATTAATACAATTGATATTAACACGAACTTATATACACGACGTAATTCAAAATATCAGTCATTTATTAAGTTTATTAATTCCACATTACAACATTGATATATAAATATGTGAGCTAACGAATATATCTCAATTACACACTAATGAAATTGGGATTTTACTCGTTTAATGACTCAATAATCATTCGGCATTATGATGGCTTGATCAGAATGATCAGTTCCCTGTTTTGTTTCGTACTGTCAGCTGTGTCGCTTTGTGTCGTTTGGAAGCTGCTCTGTGATTTTATTCCGAAAAAAAAAAACAAGAATAAATCTGGATTTACAAATATTATCGTGTACATAGACGCATGAGACGATAAAGCAACACTTTGTTTAGTCACACTACAGTACAAATGTTTGCTTCTCAGTGACCTTGCGGGGATGAAATGATGAATTTTGCTAGTCTAATACTATGTTAACGGCTTAATGTTTTCACAGTGTCGTAATGAAAGTACTTTTCGCTTATACAACTATTACATTGTTGTGTACGTAACACGCCTGTGACTTGGCTTGTGTATGGGACACCGCCCACGCTAAGATAAGGCTCACGCTGACAAGACACGAGACAAGGACGAGCTTTGAGCTCGCTGTATTGCGATGAATTGATTATCGGAAATATTTAGTAGAAAGATTTACGGTGTGTGTTAGCGATGTGTGTGTGAAAAGACATGGTCTGGTCGCTCTTGTAACTTAGATTTAAGTTTGAATTTCTAGAATATCTGTTAAACGATCCGTATTGGGGAGTATTTTTTAATTATTAAGCATTTATTGCTGACTGTATATAAACATTTGTTTTATTCAAAGTCAAACTCAAAATACCTTTATTCATATAAGTAGACAATAGATTGCGTGATTGGTAAATCAGTTGACGTTTGTGTCCCGCGCTGTGTATGTGTCCCCCCCACCCCCTTGTTTAATTCTTAAGAAGTTTGCCGGTATCTGTAAGTTAGTTATTAACAACAGACATTATATTTATTTTTTCTTTTTTCAGACGCAAGCAGCGGTGGTAATAGCGGCATAATGTATCAAGGCGGGTGAGGCGCTGTCGCGTCGGCTCACGACGCGTACGCAGTCATGTCGTTCTTTAATAATCTTAAGAAGGTAAATACATTTCCATGGGACGTATCAGGTTTTTAATCATAGACGTTCCTTATTCCACAACTGAGCGTGTTTAATCACCACCGGTATGTGGAACCAGCTGCCCAATACCAATTCTTGAAGCCTGTGATGCAGTTGCGAGTCCTCTTGAAGAGTCCATGGATGGGTCACTGAGGTTTTAATCCAATCAAGTCTCTTACTTAAATAAGTTTGGCGGTGTATTGTTTGAGGTATACACAGAAAAGGTGTTTTAGTTGGTATTTATTATTATATTTCAAAGGCAGGCAACGCAAACCAACTTGCAAGCCTTCTGGCTGTGTCACTTAACATCAGGTAAGCTTGACCTACTTTTCTTAAGAAAAATCCCACGATATATGTATAGTTTTTAATCCGTCCATAAATATAAATTATTTTTATTTTTGTATTAACTATATACACAAATCTTCCAATAGAGATTAGATATCTGGCAGAATGACCATCGCTGTGGAACAACTCTGCTCCTAAGCATAATGCTGAGCCAAGGCCAGTTACAACCACAACAAACACATTACACACTTATAATAAATCTTATTCCTTGTTTGATTATTATTCTGTGTGTTATGATAAGTTAGATTTAGTGTTAATCTACGTAAATGTAAGCTTATTATAACATCTATATACTTTCAGGTGCTACACCTGGGCGGTGGAAATGACGCGAAAAAGAAAAAAGTTTTCAGTAATATTAGGGATAATAGTGATCCTAATGAAAACTGGGACATGATTGGGGAGCTGGGCGATGGCGCCTTTGGAAAGGTATTATTATTATATATACAGAAAATGTGTGTGTGTATGTATACGCATTAGAAGTTATACTTCTTTGGCGTAACAAGATAAAAATCTTTACACAAATTGTACTCTATGTTTGAAGAAAAAACAACACTAACAATAGAAAAAAGGTATTGAATACATTGATAGTTGTATTATAACGCATGATCTAGTTAAATAATGTTTAGTTAAATATCACAAAAAAACAAAATGTTGAGTATAGCTAACTTCAGGGTCGGTTTTTTTTTGTTAAAATTTACTCTAATAATTTTTCTCTAACGCGCCAAATGAAGAAAATGATTTAATTTAATAAACAAGAAGATTAATTATATAATGGCCGCCGAATGTGCCTAGAATCTGCAAATCTCACCCCTGAGATCGTAAGTTCGATCACCGGCTTTGAACCAATGGAGTTTCTGTCTATATGCGCGTTTAGTACATGGTCGAACGGTGAAGGAAAACACCGTGAGAAAATCGACTTTTTTTAGTCCTATTAGATTGACAAATGAGACAGATATAGAAATTTGAGGCCCAGACCTAAAAAGGTTGTAGCGCCACTGATAATAACAATAATTAGTTCATAGTGTTCACTAGTTCAAATCGTTCTGTTCTTTTCAATCTTCTCAATAGGCTCGTGGTGTCCAGTTGAATAGCCTCGACATTCGCGTGATGGTGGAGCCTTTGTTCATGTTCTCCAGCAATTGTTTTTATAATTCTGACGACGTCCTCGTCGTTACTGCGAATGTAACATGGTTTCTATTAATAATTTTAATTTCCAGGTGTACAAAGCCCAGCACAAAACAACAGCCCAATTAGCAGCCGCAAAAATGTGTGTCTTGGACAATGAGGACGATTTAGCAGACTTCACAGTGGAGATTGACATTTTAACCGAATGCAGACACCCGAATGTGGTGGAACTGCATGAGGCTTACTTCATTGACAATAAGCTATGGGTGAGTGTTGCTATATATATATGTATATGTGGTTTATTTCCTATAACCCCTAGGATTCAACGGCTTTGAGCCTAGTATTTCCTCTGTGCGTCATCTTCAATTGTCCGATGTCAGGTTTGCTTTGGACTTTACCGCTTTTCTTGTGGGTTCCAATCAAGCCTACTTGGGGATATAATTGGGATCTCATTGGGGTGTATGTCCAATTCATTTGCTCCATCCACAGCACAATAGAGATCTTCTCGTGCCAGTATTTTATATACCTAATAATAATGATTGTACCCATTTGCCTTCTTTCATCTCTTCTTCAAAATGGTGGTGATGTGATCTGATCATTATTAATCAGTTTAAAAGAACAAGTCAAGAAACTCAGTTGGTTTACATTTTTCTCTCTGTCTGAGATCGTTCTAGTACTCCTGTACATAGGCTTTAGATTGGTACAGGCCTTCAAAGTCAGTACATGCCATGCCAATGTCTCCAGTATGGAGTTATCTGGATAGAAATTGTTTTGACAGATTCGGCCGAAGATGATGTTGAAATGATGACTTAAACCAGTATTTCTTGGCTTAATCTAGTGAAGTAGTTCCGTTCAATGAACCACGAGAGTCAGTTTTATGACCCACTGTGGACAGTCCAGGCTATGCACCAGCTAACAGTTTGCGCCACTGCCTCGTTTGAGATTTTTGTCAGCTACATTCCCAGCATTCACTCGTCTGTCTATATCATCGGCAAGTAGCCGATCTTTCGTGCTTGTTTTAGGTCTAAGGCATGTTTTCCTAGAAGTTCCTGACTGAAATGATGTACCTTCTGTGACCTTAATGTGAATAGATGATTCATGCTAATACAAACCTGAAGATCAGCTAAGAGATTATGCCACTGGCTGATCTTATCGTAGTGACGTCTGAGCAACTCTTCCTTGCGCTGCAACTCGCATTTCAAGTCGTTGTTCTCTTCTTTAAGAGCAGTTTCGGCATCATAGCTGATAGTAAGAACCTGGAAACTTCTCATTCATAAAGTTTCAACTTCGGATCCATACATTTTGGATCGAAACTTGATGACTCAAAAAAATGTGGAGTTTTTGCCGCGCACCACCACTATGTGGAACCAGCTGCCCACTGAAGTATTTCCGAACCAATTCGACTTAGGGTCCTTCAAGAAAAGAGCGTACCAATTCTTGAAAGGCCGGCAACGCACTCGCGAGCCCTCTGGCATTCAAAGTGTCCATGGGCGGCGGTATCACATAAGAGAGTTAACCAATTCGAATTAGGGTTCTCTAAGAAAAGAGCATACCAATTCCTAAAAGGCCGGCAACGCACTCGCGAGCCCTCTGGCATTGAGAGTGTCCATGGGCGGCGTTATCACTTAAGAGAGTTAACCAATTCGACTTAGGGCCCTTCAAGAAAAGAGCGTACCAATTCCTACAAGGCCGGTAACGCACTCGCGAGCCCTCTGGCATTGAGAGTGTCCATGGGCGGCGTTATCACTTAAGAGAGTTAACCAATTCGACTTAGGGTCCTTCAAGAAAGGAGAGTACCAATTCCGAAAAGGCTGGCAACGCACTCGCGAGCCCTCCGGCATTGAGTGTCCATGGGCGGTATCACTGAACATCAGATGAGCGCCTGTTTGCTCTTGACAGCCTTTTAAAAATAATGCTTTATATTAACAATTATTTTCGCAGATGCTCCTCGAATACTGTGATGGTGGTGCCCTCGACTCGGTGATGGCGGAACTGGAGAAGGGCCTCAACGAATCGCAGATTGCCTACGTTTGTCGCGAAATGTGTAAAGGACTGGAGTTCCTGCACTCCATGAAGGTCATTCACCGGGATTTGAAGGCTGGAAATGTACTGGCCACTATGACTGGTGGTGTTAAATTGGGTTTGTTTGTTTGTATTTAGATGTGTGTGTGTGTGTGGACACCTGTCCCTGTATCCTGTACTAATAGAGTTTTTTAATGTCAAAAATATACACAATGAAATTTATGTTGAATCGTTGTTCAAATTCAACTCTGCTAATCGAAAAATACAAATAAATCGCGAAATATAAGTCGACGTTACAGCAGTTAAATCGTATTTAACTCGAAAATTCTTGCTAAAGGCCTATACGCTCGTCAAACTCCAAAAAACCACATTTATTTATTAACACTTCGTTACACTACAATATATATAAAAAAATTGAACAAAATTAAATGAAAATGAGGGCAACTAGCGGCCTTGTATAAATAAAAATTTATTAAATTACATAAGATAGGCAGGTGACACATTATTCACTTGTTTCTTTCCATTTTTTGTCAACGTTTCTCGAAACACCTTCCCCAGTGACGTCATCGACAGTGGTTGCAGATTTGATGGGCGTCATGAGGGTAATGCGCGAGCACAAAACACGACGATTGTAGTTTTCACAATATTTGATTTACACTGATGATACAAATAATAATAAATTATAAGTTTTAAGACCGAGCAGTGAGTTCAATGCACCAATCTAGCGACCAAAACTCAGGGATCCAACTCGATCCGTCCCCACTTCAAAAAGGCCCCGTAACAACCAACGGACTGGGCTATATATAGATGGCGCTTCGACCCCACTCGAGCAAAATGCTCTGCTCTCATTGGTCGTTTGTTTAATAACGATTACAATCTTATAAATTAGAAAAACGTAACTAATTTTAACTAAAATCACTAATTTGTTAACAGAAATATGTTACGTAAAATCGCGTATTAAGTTAAATTAAGATTAATGCAATCTGTTTAAATGATAAAGAGAATTTAATGTATTATTGTACAATCAACAAGCAACTCGTTGAATGGCTTCCTCCGACATATATATAATATATACTGGAGTTGAAAAGGTTATGTATCCATTTTGAAAGAACGATAAACGATTTAAATAACTTTGTAAGGAGCTGCAACCATTACACCATGTTCCACATGACATCTTAAGTAATAGTGCCAAGGTTCATATCGATCACTTATAAGCGTGACGATTTCCCAAATCGTCGGAGTTACGTCCCGAGAGTATAGCCCGACGCAGGCACTCTCTTCTACATACAGTTATTCGTTTCATAGCAATTAACTAAATCATGGGAGTTACACCCCGAGAGCATAGCCAGACGTAGGCACTCTCTTTGACTGTTAAATTGTATTCATTCGGTATATAGCAATTAGCACGTCATTATTTCGCTCATATTCTATTGTAACACGCGAATGGTAAATATAGAGTAAATCAATAAATCTCTATTATTTGAAGCATCCCGTTGACCCAGGAACCGTACATTTTGGTCCTTCGAGCCATCCAGAATCGTAATTAATACTAACCTGAAATGTAAAATTTTATGTACTATTATGTAATATAAATTTTGTAATGCCTTCTTTTGCTGTGCCCTAACAGGGTCCATAATATTGTACCTAGCTTTAAGCCTCATAAACATCTATTGTAACGTTATGGAATGCAAATAAATATATGAATATGACTATTACAGTACAGAGCCAATACGATTGTTAAATATATAATAATATATACATAAGACACACAATATCGCCGTAAACTCCTTGCGGACGTATAAATATGTCAAAAGTATTTGATTAACGGTTAGTTGTTGTAATTAATAGTTTTTATAAACCTTTGCAGCGGACTTCGGTGTGTCAGCGAAGAATAAATCCACACTGCAGAAGCACGATACGTTCATCGGAACACCTTATTGGATGGCGCCAGAGGTGGTTCTCTGCGAGACGTTTCGGGACCATCCCTATGATTTTAAGGTGATTAATTTGACTTAGACTTGACAGCAGAGCAGCAGGCCTGATGGCTCCAGCGTGTGACTCTCAGCTATGAGGTTATAGAACCTTGGCTGTGCGCCAATGGACTGTCTATGTGCGCATGTAACATTCGCGCGTACGAAGGATAACGTCGTGAGGAAACCGGAAATAGACATCTGAGGCCCAGACCTAAAAACGTTGTAGTGCCATTGATTGATTTGTAGAAATGTCGTCTATAAAATTGTAGTACATCACTTTGCTCTATTGTCAATAGTTAGGTTAGGTTATACTCTGATTTTTCGTTCCGTAGAGTTCTGATATTTCATAAGTGTTGGTACTAAAAAAGTTCTCCACTGAAAATTGGACAAATTTGACCAATTTGATACCAATAAAAATTAAATGCTATATATTTAAAATTAAATGCTACGTATTTTTAAAAAAATGTAACGTATTAAAAAAAATAACGTATTTTAAAAAAAAATACTAATTTTATATTAAACGCTACGAATTTTAGATTAAATGCTACGAATTTTAAATAATATGCTACGTATTTTATATTAAATGCTACGAAATTTAAATAACATGCTACGAATTTTAAATAATATGCTACGTATTTTATATTAAATGCTACGAATTTTAAATAAAATGCTACGAATTTTATATTAATTGGTACGAATTTTAAATAACATGCTACGAATTTTATATTAAATGCTACGAAATTTAAATAATATGCTACGAATTTTATATTAAATACTACGAATTTTAAATAACATGCTACGAATTTTATATTAAATGCTACGAATTTTAAATAACATGCTACGAATTTTAAATAAAATGCTACGAATTTTTAGTTTTACTTACCATCTAAATCTTAATATTTATAGTCAAGTGACCTAATAAAAAAATATATTTCAATATCACGAACAATATACCGAATTAACTTTAATTACTTTATTTTATTCTTTTGCTGGCAACAGTGCTTATTAATTCCAGGTTTCGTAAACTTTAAAAATATATATCTTAACTTGTTTTTTTTATGAAAAAAAGACGTTATAATCACTCTCCGTAAATCCACCTTTCATATGGAAGACCGTACATAATATAATGTATCCATAGACTAAGATGGCTACTCGTATTAAAAAATGCCGGGGCAAAATACGAAAGAATAATTTCACTGTATTATCGTCACTATCATTTGAATTTGATTTACACTTCGGTCTAAGTAACACGTGGTTGGCTATGCTAACACCAACACGTGGTAATCATGATATTGAATTGTAGCTTATATGACACGTTTGTCGGTCTACCATAGCAGTGCCATCTATTGATTACTTACTCAATGCAGTCGAAAAGTATCGACATCTGTTAGGATCTTTTGGAGTTAACAGATAATTGTGACTCTCAATTAATTATAGACAAATAATTTGCAATAAAATAAAATTGCGACTATAATTAAAGATCTAAACTATCATATCTCTTAAGTTGGACCAGACTGCTCACGGTGTGCCAATTTAATTTATAATCGGTTAAGTAGTTTAGGAGTCCATCGCGGACAAACATCGTGACAGGAGATTTATATATATTAAGATTATATTATATTATATGTTAATGAGTGTTATATAAAATTTGTGTTAGGTGGACATCTGGTCGCTCGGTATAACATTGATCGAGTTCGCTCAAATTGAGCCTCCGAATCACGAAATGACTCCCATGCGAGTGCTGCTGAAGATACAGAAGAGCGATCCACCGACGCTTGAGCAGCCCTCGAGATGGACCAAGCATTTTAATGATTTTATATCCAAAGCGCTTGTTAAGGTGTGTATTATTGTTCATTTTCCATATAACTTCAAGAGAAGAGCGTAACAATTTTTAAAAGGCCAGCAACGCACTCGCGAGCCCTCTGGGCATTAAGTGTCCAATGGCCGCGGTATCACTTAACATCAGGTGAGCCTCCTGCCCGTTTTCTCACTGTTCTACCAGTACCAATATTTAAAAGGCCAGCAACGCACTCGCGAGCCCTCTGGGCATTAAGTGTACAATGGCGGCAGTATCACTTAACATCAGGTCAGCCCTCTGCCCGTTTTCTCACTGTTCTACCAGTACCAATATTTAAAAGGCCAGCAACGCACTCGCGAGCCCTCTGGGCATTAAGTGTACAATGGCGGCAGTATCACTTAACATCAGGTCAGCCCTCTGCCCGTTTTCTCACTGTTCTACCAGTACCAATATTTAAAAGGCCAGCAACGCACTCGCGAGCACTCTGGGCATTAAGTGTACAATGGCGGCAGTATCACTTAACATCAGGTCAGCCCTCTGCCCGTTTTCTCACTGTTCTACCAGTACCAATATTTAAAAGGCCAGCAACGCACTCGCGAGCACTCTGGGCATTAAGTGTACAATGGCGGCGGTATCACTTAACATCAGGTGAGCGTCCTGCACATTTTCCCACTCTTTTATGAAGAAAAAAAAAGCTCTTTCTTAAACCCAAAAATAGTAGGTTGAGGAAAAATCAACAAAAAGAGACAGAACATCTTTTATTTCAATACTGGTGTGGCATATATGTGTGGGAGTGAGATAGCGTTAGTACATCATTATGGACATCGAAGACAAGCGCGACCACATTTCTAAAACATTATAGGACCCAGAAAAGCGTCCAACATCAACGGACCTTCTCAAGCACGAGTTCGTCAGCGGAAATCTCGACTCCAAATCTCTGAGGGATCTCTTACTGGAGTACAGAGCCGAGGTGGTCGAAGAAGAGCTGTTGGATGATGACTCCGAGGTTAGTATATATTTGAGAGAGCTCCCTGGCACGAATAGCTGTTTGAAAATGATATGGAGAAATTGGTGATGAAAGTATTGTGAACTTAGATTGCTAAAGTTAATTAATGGAGCTAAATTAATTCGAAGATTAATTTGAAGATTTTAATTTAATAAATTAATTTATATTGTAAATAAAAAAAATATTATATATGTATACTAACATGCACTTATATGTGTAATCGCACGCTTACTTACGGACAGAGGAGGCGACGCGCACGCCTAAACCGCGAGCAATATCAGAGGGTTGGTTAGTATGTGTATCGGCAGTGCTTTCAGATCAAAGTAAATTACAGTATAATCAAAATGTAGTTGTTTTTGAGGTCATTCCGGCTCGAAGGACCAGATAGGGTCGATCAATTATTTTGGAATTTGATATTTTTTTTTAGTTTTTCGTTGAAATTCAGTATTTGTGCTGTAATTTCAATAGGTCTGGAAGCAATGGTCTATGGGATTACAGTCGTAATCTATACAAGAGCTTTTGGTGCTCAATTCTTTTCAATCTTTATAGTATCGGAGTTGTTATAAAACATGGACTAAACAGTGTCGTTTTGGTTGCTATGAATACAATTTTTATAAATGGTAACCATGGCAACAGGATTCCACGTTTTATAAGATCGCCTTTTTAAAATCATTTTCTAAATGCCAAAAGGTTTTTGTAGAGTTTATGTATTTTTATAACCGTTGAATACTTATACACCAGGAACACAAAGAATATATGTCATAGGAAATATATAATTATCATAAAAATTAGAGGGGTGGGGCATACATACAAAGTACAAAACATACAAAGAGAACATTTGAACACGGTTCGCTACTGATTTGTAGACGGCGTGTCTAGTAAAATACTAGAAATATTAACAATATAAAAATCTCTAGTCACGATTTTTAGTGAATATAGTTTGTTTATTACGGTCGATGATTATGGTGTTGGACTTGTGGCTTCAGCTTGCGTTTCTCATACCTGAGGTCGTAGGTTTGTACCTCCGCTAGGCACCAATTGACTGTTTACGTGCGCATATAAATAGCTCGTACGGTGAAAAAAACATCGTGAGGAAACATGACTCAAAAATGTCGTTGGCGTGTGTTTGAGGAGGCTGAACACCTAATTGGCTATTAGATTGACATATCATGAAACAGATACAGTAATTTGAGGCCGACCTAAAAAGGTTGCAACGCCAGTTATATTTTTTATTATGATCGATTTTTTTTCTTTTACGATTACGTGTGTATGTATTATCCTATTAAAAAAACACTTTTGAAAGTCAAAATTACAAGTTAAAATATTTATGAAAAATGACTAGTTGCCGTACAAAAGGTTTCATATGGAGAAGACAAGGAACTCCAGACTCTTTTATAATATAATGCATATATTATTATGTATATGTCACAGCCAACTAGCTTAATTAGCCGTTGAATTTACAGCCTAGCCGTTTAACTAGCGGCCTGAAAGATGTTCAGCCAGTTGATCAAACAGCTAGGCAGATACACTTGGATCAATGATGTTCCATTACTTGCCTAGCCTGTTGACTGTTAATTTAAGTTTAGTTCCACTTTCTGCCACTCTCAAACTCGAAACTAAACTCTTCAAAGTGTCAATATGGCGTCGGCAAACCCCAACTTTGATGGTGTTGTCCAAAGTTTCACGAAAAGGCAATAAGAACAATGGAAGACTGTAATGACAATAAAAAAGTGAATTTGACTTAGCAATTTAATTTTAATGCCACCAGCCAGTTCATTAAATGTTGTAACAAACGCTACGGCTAAATATCTTTGAGGCCGCCACTTAAACGGCTACGTTTAGTTGAAAGGCTGGTCTGTTAATTGAACGGCTAATTAAGCTAGTTGGCTGCGATATAAGCACATATATTGCAATTATAGATTTTACATTATTATTTTAAAAAATATATATAGGCCTTGCGGCCTGAAGGCTTGGGACCCACTTGTCTAGAACAAATCTGAATACGAAACAGATATTGAAATTGAGTCATCGAAGTTCTAGTTTCGCTGGGTTAGTAGCACAGTGAAAAACACACTCGCTGATGTATACTTTAATATTTTTCGTATTCGTCACATTCACCCACATATTTATATATGTTTATGACTGTAATACCTTTGAGTGTTGTATTTAGAATTAGTTTTTTTTATTTGTATGGTTTTTTTTATTTGTATCGTTTTTTTATTTACATACGTTTCTCTTTTTATATCTTTAAGGACAGTTATATACTGGTGAATAGTATATAACTGTCATATGTCAAACTTTTAGCTTATATATAATTCTACTGTACGTGTGTACGTCACCGAACTCCTATTAAAGGTTTTTGTGTTGCGTTTGAGTGATGCTCTGGATGGTTTAGATTGACAAATTATCCCGGCAGATGGTACTGCAGCCATTATCTAGATTATTTATCTACTTCAGCTGGTTTTTCAGTTACGAGTCTCGGACAATTTGACTGGTACAGCGCTTTCCGCGTAATCAAACGACCTGGGTTCGATTCCCAGTCTGAGCCGTCCCAATTACTCTTCTATCTGTAATATGTAGAATCGTAATTTGTTGTTACCATGTGTATAGGTAGAGATTTTGTTTTGTGCATTGCTATCATTGTGGATCTGCAGCAGCGAGAGTTTCATCCCTTGTTGAAGGTAAAATTGAGGAAATATTGTTTTTTTATCAGGATACGATAATAATAAGACAATCCACATCATTTTATACATTAGACCACTGTTTCGGACTCACGCTCCACAGAGGGCCAATTTGATAGTTGTAATTTCAGTTTTTCATTATGTTTTAATATCTACTAACTTACGTGGTAACTAAGTTACGTGTTACTTGTTAACGAAACTAACCAGTGTATCGTTAATTTTCAAGTAATTTCTTCCTAAAAGCTACAGGCCAGTTTTAATCTAGTAATTTAATTTTTAATATTAAGGGGGAGGGGGGGTCATAAATTTTAATATGGTTAAGGTGGGTACAAAAACCTTGGGGAAACACTGCATTAGACAAAATCAGAGATGTATTCATTCAAGTCATTATTCCAAGATGCGGCTCCCGTCTGGGAGAAGGCCTGCTGTAACTTTGTCGACCCTATTTATCGTCATCCCTCAGCATCCAATTTTTGCAAACCACCTCCACCTCCCGCTTTAGGTCTGCATTTGTTTCTTTATCCTTTTGGGCCAGTCCATACGGTTGACAAAATCTCTTATAACGACATCGAAGGGACTCACATTTGGTCGTAAAAACCGGTAGTCCTAACAGATGACGTTGTTATGTATTAACCTAATACATAGAATTCAGCCGGGACCTTTGATTTTGGTTAATATAACTGGTATGCTGTTCTTAACGATGTCGTCGTAAATCCTTTTGTCTGTAGTTTTAGTTTAAGCATAACTGCCATCTGCATATCAAATTTTATTTGCTTATAAAACCCGGGTGTGTGTCGAATTACGTACGTACTATTATACGTATCTACGTGCACGTACCTACATGGCCAGTCTCAATAGAGATGCCGCATGCCGTCACCGATTTTAACCTCTCAATAAATGATTGCAGGAACATCGCAGCTCTCAAATGCAGATGGAGATCGAAGATGACTCAACATCTGTGCGGTCGGGCGAGACGCCGGACATCAAGAGTGAGTGGTTGTTTTTACATGTTGATCCAGCAGAACCAGCAGAGTGAATGTGGTATACCTGCCTGTATACCAGAGAAGCCACGTAGTAGACTATTTATGCAATAAAATTATTATTAAATTCAAAACCTCAGCAATGCATACGGCATCCAACGACCACTTTTTAAGCCTTGACTTGTTTAAGTCATCGCGGAATATACTTAAAATGAGTATTAAGAATATCGATAGACCTAAATCACCTGCATTATGAGCACACCAAACACACACGCCACATACGTACACACACACCCCACATACATACACACACACCCCACATACATACACACACACCCCACATACATACACACACCCCACATACATACACACACCCCACATACATATACACATACACACACCCCACATACATACACACACACCCCACAAACATACACACACCCCACAAACATTTAAACACATACATACACACACCCCACATACATACACACTCCCCACATATATACACACACACTCCATATACATCGACATACACTCACACACACACTTACACTCATACACCCCAAACACTCATACACCCCAAACACTCACTCACACCTCCAAACACACACCGTGTAAAAACAAATTAAAGTTATGAAGTTATTATACTATGCGTATAATGATGAGGGAGTGTGCGTCGGGCCGTGCTCTTATAGAACAAAGAAAGCCCGAGTGAGGAAGATGTTACAGCCTTGGCTCGTTTAACCATTACGAATTTCCAGTGTCGGAACAAGAGGCGTCCGCCCCCCGCGCAACCGCCGCAGCCCCGCCCCGATCGCCGCGCGCTGCTTCGCCGGCGCCCCTGCAGCCCTCGCAGCCCTCGCAGCCCTCACAGCCAACGCAGCCAGCGAAGCGGCCGCACGACGACGTGGACAACGATCACCGGCACGCTGACAGGAAGCCGCCCGTGAGTTATTATTTATAATTTTGTTGGGTGCCAAAAATCTGTCATTCATGTGGCATTTGTTTTTGATATGTTCAGATACATGTTGAATGAAACACTTTGTGTGAGGCGTTTCAAATGAGCTTATAACTGAGATAACATTAGGGCTTGTCGGGTTGTTAGACTAACAAAAAACTAACGACTTGAAGGGTTCGTAAATCTAAATGACACGTATGTTATTGAAAACGAGAATGTTAAAATACAATTTACTAGTGTGGAAAAAACTAAAGGGCTCTTGTATTAGTAAACTGATTATTAACTAAAACATATATATAGTCCGAGTTAATAGTCTTTCCACCACCACAAGATCGGTATTTAAGCTAGTGAAACCGCGGGGCATTGCTAGTAAAGAATATAAGCAGGCGACCTATTGGACATTATCGGAAACGAGAATGTTATATTACAATTTACGAGTGTGGGAAAAACTAAAGGGCTCTTGTATTAGTAAACTGATTATTAACTAAAACATATATATAGTCCGAGTTAATAGTCTTTCCACCACCACAAGATCGGTATTTAAGCTAGTGAAACCGCGGGGCATTGCTAGTAAAGAATATAAGCAGGCGACCTATTGGACATTATCGGAAACGAGAATGTTATATTACAATTTACGAGTGTGGGAAAAACTAAAGGGCTCTTGTATTAGTAAACTGATTATTAACTAAAACATATATATAGTCCGAGTTAATAGTCTTTCCACCACCACAAGATCGGTATTTAAGCGAGTGAAACCGCGGGGCATTGCTAGTAAAGAATATAAGCAGGCGACCTATTGGACATTATCGGAAACGAGAATGTTATATTACAATTTACGAGTGTGGGAAAAACTAAAGGGCTCTTGTATTAGTAAACTGATTATTAACTAAAACATATATATAGTCCGAGTTAATAGTCTTTCCACCACCACAAGATCGGTATTTAAGCGAGTGAAACCCCGGGGCATTGCCAGTAAAGAATATAAGCAGGCGACCTATTGGACATATTTAGAAGTGTAGGAAAAACTAAAGGGCTCATTTATTAAACTGATTATCAACTAAAACATATATATAGTCCGAGTTAATAGTCTTTCCACCACCACAAGATCGGTATTTAAGCGAGTGAAACCGCGGGGCATTGCTAGTAAAGAATATAAGCAGGCGACCTATTGGACATTATCGGAAACGAGAATGTTATATTACAATTTACGAGTGTGGGAAAAACTAAAGGGCTCTTGTATTAGTAAACTGATTATTAACTAAAACATATATATAGTCCGAGTTAATAGTCTTTCCACCACCACAAGATCGGTATTTAAGCGAGTGAAACCGCGGGGCATTGCTAGTAAAGAATATAAGCAGGCGACCTATTGGACATTATCGGAAACGAGAATGTTATATTACAATTTACGAGTGTGGGAAAAACTAAAGGGCTCTTGTATTAGTAAACTGATTATTAACTAAAACATATATATAGTCCGAGTTAATAGTCTTTCCACCACCACAAGATCGGTATTTAAGCGAGTGAAACCGCGGGGCATTGCTAGTAAAGAATATAAGCAGGCGACCTATTGGACATTATCGGAAACGAGAATGTTATATTACAATTTACGAGTGTGGGAAAAACTAAAGGGCTCTTGTATAACTAAACTGATTATTAACTAAAACATATATATAGTCCGAGTTAATAGTCTTTCCACCACCACAAGATCGGTATTTAAGCTAGTGAAACCGCGGGGCATTGCTAGTAAAGAATATAAGCAGGCCACCATTGTCGGAAACGTGTATATATTACAATTTATGAGTGGGAAAAACTAAAGAGCTCATTTTGGCTTCAAATGGGCGATGCTTGTTAACGCTTCTAATTATTAACTAAAATATATATGTAACTTAACAAATGTTAGGTTACATAACTCGTGTTATAGATATATTTATATAAAATATAATGTATTCCACTCCGGGAGAGTACTTATGAATTTTAGGATAAAAAACAATTGTATATGAACTTAGACATTGAACATTACAATCCAGCTTAGAACGAATAATTTAAAAGTTACCTACTGGACTAAAAAGTTTATTAAACTGACAGTCCCTATTGAAGTCTTAATCGTTAATTTACTAATAAACTGATAAACATTTCAAAAGTTAAAAAAATAGTATTGTCTATGGTTAACATAGCTTTTACACATTGAAAGAAAATAATTTTTTTACCGGATTAAAGCAAAACGTCGGAAAGTTTTAAAACTTAAATTATGAAAATAATTCTAGGTTTATAATAATACTAATAGCTTTAATCCGGTAAAAAAATTGTTTTCTTTCAGTTAAAAATATACAAATTCCGTGCAATTTTCGCAGGATAATGTTAATTTTTTAGTAATGAATTCTATAATTGTTACAATTTCAGGCCCCAAAGAAAGAAAAAGGCCCTGCGCCCCCTCCCCCCGCGGTATCAGCGACCCCGCCAACCCCCACAACACCCGTTACCCCAATACAGTCACCGGCGACCCCCATACCTCCAGCCCCCACACATCCGCCCGTACAGTCAACGACACCCGTCACACAATCCGCTACACAGAGTACCCCAACGCAATCACCTACCCCCATACAGACTCCAACGACCCCCACTCAAAGCCCTATAGAAACAGCGCCTCTGACACCCTCACAGGCCGCTTCGCGTGGTGGCCGCAAACAGCCCGCGCCGCCACCTCCAGCCCCCACTCCCGCCAGTCCCACCACCGCTGGCAAGTTTATTGTGGACCAGGTGAGGAAAATCTTTCTATCTTCTATTCCTGGCTTTATTTAAGTGAATCTCTGAAGTAACTGATTTGTAATCGTGACTGAAACAATAAGTTTTTATTATAAGACCGATTGCTACGTTTTACTACGATCGAACACATACGCGTACGTAGCGCAACGATCGAATATACGAATGTATAGGTTAACAATTGAATATTTCAATAAATTAATTCCAGGTGTGTCGAGAAGCCGAACAGGCGGTACAAAAACAATCAATAAATCCAGAGGTACAGTTAGCAGATACAAAACCAAAGCCAGATAGACCCGAGGTGACAGACAACGAAGGTGTCAGTGTCACTGTCAAACATGACGTTAACAGAAACAGCACGGAAATTGACAGGAATAATATCAAAATTGACGCTAAGACAGACGATGAGACAAACGACAAAAATGCAGATGTTAAAAATGTAATTAAAAGTACAGACGATTCTAGGAAACAAAAAGAAGTGAAGAGAAGAAGTATGGAGATCGAGAGCAAACTCGAAAAGTCCAAAGGTCTAGCCACGCAAAGGCAAAGTCTCACCGACGTCAGAGAAACTTTCGAAAAGAGAGCTTTGGAAGAGAGGAAGAGCTTCGATTCAGAGGTGAGAGAGGTTAAAAGAGAGGGAGAGAAGGAGAAGGCTAGATCGACGGATGAGATTGGTGCGAGCGAGACGAAGAGAGTCAGTGCTGAGATAAGTAGAATCGAGTCGAGATCGCGGAGTATGGACGATAAAGATCGATTGGATCGAGTGATTCGGGATTATTCGAGGTCCAGTTCGATAGATAAGAGTTCCATCGAGATCAAGCCAGTCGTGGTAAGGGTTTTAACTAGTAAATGCATGTCTTCTTCAGCTGCACTCTTCATTTCTGAAGGTCGTGTTAGTGGCGACCCAAAATTCCAGTCGGCAGCGAGCAGCCAGAGGACAACATACTGTATTTATTTCCCCCCTCCCCCTCCTCTTGTCAGCAATAGTAAGTGAAGCTCTCAAAAATAATGTATGGGTCATATGTACAAAAGTAAATAACTGTTGACGTACTAAATGAGAATACCAAAGCAGTCCCCCCCCCTCCCCCTATATTGGTTACGTAATACTTACCCCATATCAATATAATATATACTTTCAGACACCAATCCGTCAGCCATCACCATCCCAAGCGGTGACGGTCGTGTCTGTGAGCGCTGAACCGAACTCCTTGGACGCGGTGCCTTGCGGTCTCGTCACAGTAACCACGACGCATCCACCCGTGCTTAGCACGGGCGCCAGAGTGAGTAATTCAAACTATTTTTGGACTACCTTCCTTTAAATGTTATTTTTGGACGACCTTCCTTTAAATGTTTTTTTTACATACGTCGAATAAATGTATATCCTGAATAATGGTAACTTCTCGGTCATAGATGGCGGTAATATACAATTTTTAAAATAAGACAAATCCGTTCCGAACGTATATGTGCGTGCGCCATACGTTCGGAACGGATTTGGTTGCGTGCGAGTGTCGATAAAGAATAAAATAAAATTGAAATGAGACTTTTAAGTCGATAAATATTGTGTGGAATTAATAATTGATATACATGTCGCAGCCAACTAGCTTAATTAGCCGTTCAATAAATAGCCTAGCCGTTAAACTAGCGGCCTGAAAGATGTTCAGCCATTTGATCAAACAGCTAGGTATTGGATCAATTATGTTTCGTTGCTTGACTGTTAATTTAAGTTTAGTTTTACTTTCTGCTACTCTCAAACTCGAAACGAAACTCTTCAAACTGTCAATATGGCGTTGGCAAACCACAACTTTGATGGTGTTGTCCAAAGTTTCATGAAAAGGCAACAAGAACATTGGACGAGTGTAATGACAATAAAAAAGTTAATTTGACTTAGTAATTTAATTTAAAAAAAATTGTTTTTTATCTCATATTTATTATTTCTGACAAATAATGACTCTAGCACAAGCCAGTTTATTAAATGTTGTAACATATGCTACGGCTAAATATTTTTGAGGCCGCTAGTTAAACGGCGACGTTTAGTTTAAAGGCTGGTATGTTAATTGAACGGATAATTAAGCTTGTTGGCTGCGACGTGTATGCGGCAAGCTCGTGTTTTAGGTGGAGGAAGCGTATGTATGTAACGAATTTTGGGGTGGGGGTGGGCCCCCCTCTTGTAAAACGTTACGATGCGAGACGGGGATTGAATTACGCGTTATTGATGATATTAAAGTCACTAGGGGGTGGTCGTTTCATGGGGGGAAGGGTCAAGAATCTCCAAAAATAGCGTGACGTAATACTTGAACGCTTCCAAAGCTGATTTTAGTTGATCGGTAAACAACTTAAGTTCAGTTTAAAATCATGATTTGTTTGAAGTTATAAATTTGGTTTCAGCTGCCTCCAAACGCAGTGACGATATCCAGCACTCCGCCCATCAACGACGAGGTGGTGGTGGTGGGGGGTTCGGCCAGCGTCGTCACCACCGCCACGGGATCCTCCTCCGACGACGACTGTTTCGCGCCTTCGTCTCTTGACTCATTGGATTGCACCACTTGTTATACAGGTGAGTTGTTTGAAACTATAGTGGCTTCAACTCAAGAGTGGTTCAGAAGAACTTGCAAGAAACAGTCTCTCGCTCGCGATTACTGAGAATCAATCGAAATGTTTTTCGTAAATAAATTTGCGATTATTTAAATTGCCTGTTATGTTACAGAGAAGAGTAGAGGCCGTCGCCTGGACAGCAGTGAAGTGCTGATCCTTAGCCCTGGAGCTGGTGATTCGGGTCTCGGGTTCGACGATTCTCATAATCTCAATTTGGTGAGTGTTTTTTTTTTACAGAATCTAAATCATGGTATATTACTGAAAACCACTGTGGTTACATGCACGTTCACCCACACATCCTCTCATACACACACTCACTCATACACCCACACATTCACTCATATACCCACACATTCACTCATATACCCACACATTCACTCATATACCCACACATTCACTTATACACCCACACATTCACTCATACACCCACACATTCACTCATATACCCACACATTCACTTATACACCCACACATTCACTCATACACCCACACATTCACTCATATACCCACACATTCACTTATACACCCACACATTCACTCATACATTCACACATTCACTCACTCATGCAGTCACTCTTACACGCATGTTTCTTCATTAAAGAAAAAAGTATTTAAACCCTTAAATGGATTAAAAGTCGTATAGTTATCACTATTTTAAAAGTTTTACATTAAGCCAATAGACTAGACTCTTATCCCTGAGATCGTAGGTTCGTTCTCTGGCTGTGCACTAATGGACTTTCTATGTGCGGAATTTCACTGTCGTATAAAAGAAAGAAAATATCGTAAAGAAACCGGTCTTAAACCCAACACGACGGCCTGTGCCAGGCGCAGCCGATCACGAACTCTCCTAAACCGAGAAATATCACTCATATACCCAGACCTAAATATTTTTTTAAAATTTGAATTTTAATTTCAGGACACTTCCCATGTCTCAGTGGTGACGGTCGGGGCGGAAGAAGTGCGGGTTCGGGACTCGGCGGCGACGCACATAGCGTTGCCGCACAACGACCACGCCAGACTTAGCCCTGATAGCTTTGAAAGGTTTGTATATTATTTTCAGTTTCGGTAGTTCGTACGTAAGGGAGCGTTCAAGTAGGTAACGAATTTGGGGGGGGGGTATCCTCTTGAAAAACGATCCTATTATGACTTTCCAGTACTTTACACCACATAATGGTAAGGTTTAGGTATAAAGGGTCACTGGGGGTGGTCACGAAACGTTTTACTATTGGATACAGAAACGTTACGGCGCGTTTCATGGGGGGGGGGGGGGGGGCGGCAAGAATATCTCAAAAATTGCATTTTTACGTTATTAATGGGTTCGAATCTTTTCAAACCAATCCTGGTTACCCATGGACAAGAAAAAGACGGCGCATAACCGAAAAATGTGACGCGTAACGGGATAATGTGACGCTTAACCGAAAATATGACGCGTCACGGAATAATGTGACGCGTAACCGAAAAATGTGACGCGTAACGGGATAATGTGACGCTTAACCGAAAACATGACGCGTCACGGAATAATGTGACGCGTAACCGAAAAATGTGACGCGTAACGGGATAATGTGACGCGTAACGGGATAATGTGGCGCATAACCGAAAAATGTGACGCTTAACCGAAAATATGACGCGTCACGGAATAATGTGGCGCGTAACCGAAAAATGTGACGCGTAACGTAATCATGTGGCGCATAACTGGATAATGTGACGCTTAACCGAAAATGTGACGCGTAACGTAATCATGTGACGCGTAACCGAAAAATGTGACGCGTAACGTAATCATGTGGCGCATAACTGGATAATGTGACGCTTAACCGAAAATATGACGCGTCACGGAATAATGTGACGCGTAACCGAAAAATGTGACGCGTAACGTAATCATGTGGCGCATAACGGGATAATGTGACGCTTAACCGAAAATATGACGCGTCACGGAATAATGTGACGCGTAACCGAAAAATGTGACGGATTTTTATTCCAACGTAAAATTCCTGGACTAATAAAAAAAATCATAACCTACTTGAAATCAAGTATTTTTCCATATACTAATGTCCGGACATTCTACGTAAATGATGTTACGGATTTAAAAATGTATAAAATATTCGTTATAAAGTAAAATATTGATTAGATTATGAACGTACTTTTACGAACTTTTCCTATAGCAAAAATATATCTATAGTCCGGCTTACTAGACTTCACTACCACGCGAGTGAAACAACGGGCTAGTAATGTATTAATTAATCAATGGCGCTACAGCCTTTTTAGGTCTGGGCCTCAGATTTCTGTATCTGTTTCATGATTGTTTGTTAATCTCAAGCAAGTAGGATCAGTCTTCTGTGCCTGACGCCGTCGACCTGTTGGGTCTAAGGCAAGCCGGTTTCCTCAAGTTTTCCGTAACCGAATGTTAAATATAGAAAGAAAATCCATTGGTGCACAGCCGAGGATCGAACTTACGACCTCGGTGATGTGAGTCGTACGCTGAACCAACACTGCTAGTAATATATAGTTCATCAGTGTATTGTTTCTTGTTGCTTGCGTTAGCGTAGCGTAGCGTTCTTGTCAGCGTAATTGCCACTCTAATCATATATATTGTCTGGTTGTATATGAATATGTGTTGTATGATAAATAAATAAGACTTCTGGAAGTGGTTCGTGGTGAATGTTGAATTTTTTTTCTTCCAGCCGCCGCTCTGACAGTGGCTCCGGAAGGTCGGAGAGATCGCGCCGTGGTGATGCCGACTCTTTGGCGACAACGGCCTCGCATGACTCGCCACACCTCAATGGCGGTGGACGGTGAGTTTACCAATATTTATCTGTCTGTCTCGCTCGCACTTGTAGGTCTTATGTACGTGCTCGTACGCCTAGATACTAAATTATGTTCAGTATTAGTAGGATTTTTTATTTCTTCAAAATCTCGTTTATTAAAAAAAAAATAGCCTTTGGACGTATTGAATGTTATAAAATAAGTGTTATAACATCTTATATTGATAGAAAAACAGTGACACACTCGTAACGACCAATCAGGAGTCACGAGCGCGTGCGCAGGTATCTAAGTAACGATGCAACCAGCATCGCTACTGTCAGAGACATTTATTGATTACTCGGTTTAAATTCAGTTTAGTTTTTAGGTAAACTGTTATTTATCAACAGCTTGTCCTTTAAACTCAAAATATCTTTATTCATAGAGGTAACCAAGTGCACTTATGAACGTCAACACAAGATATGTTAAACTGATTCTAAAAGCAAGCAAAGAGCGAAGACAAGAAGAACTGGCCAAGTTCTCTACATGTCTCATCTCTTCGACAGAGGCTTCCTCTAAATTGTTCCAATCGTGGCGTTCTTTAGCGGTTGCAGTCCACTTTGGACTCGCTGCCTTTTCTATTTCTTCCTCCCATCTTATGTCTCTCTTTCATTTACTTCATGGAATCCGCTCCATTACGTTTCTGTTCCTTTCGACCATCTGTCATGCTGTGACCCATCTTTTCTTTACTAGTTTTCGGTGTATGCCTTATATCTCATTTTTGACTGGTCGAGGATGCTCCCTTTAACGTGGAACTGGTCATCATCCCCCATAGCATTCATGCTACAGAATGTGGGTACTTAAAATGGGGATGTATCTGATGACGTCACACGATAAAACGCGCTAACGAAATATTTCCAACAAAGCATATATACCTACAGCATCTCCTTTACTTTAGAGCCTGTCAGTGGTCAAACTGATTCCTCACTTTAAGCAGGAACCGGTACAGCGTCCTGCTTCACAAATTATTTAATCGCCGAAATGTGGTTATCAGGTTAGAGGTGGGGCACTCCTGTATATCATTTATGTTTTGTTTCAGGGTAAATAAAGACAGCCAGAGCATAGAAGAGAACGGAGAAGCGGAAGTAGTATTGAGAAGGAAACCGCAAGAAAACGTCAATAGGATACAGAGGTATTGGTTTTTTTTAATTTATTTCAATTGTTTTAATAAGTTTGTCTTGGGTATACTCGGCCATACCTCATCGAGATGACATGGCGACGTGGCCAGCGCCGTCGCCAACTAGTTCTTATTGAAATGTATGCCTCATTTGGCAACTGGCAACACTGGCTACCTGGCGACGTCGCCAGTTATTTGCAGGTGTTTGTATGTTCTGTCACTCACTCAGTCGCCAACCAGTTGCCGACATCATGATTATTGAACATTTTTCAGGGGATTTTCTTAAATCTTCACAGAGTTGGAGAAAAACACCGCTTTGGCTTCTGTTTGATTGATTTACCATATTTTATCGTTTTAAAGTTTCATCATTTGCGACGTTCATTTCTGACTTTTCTAGCCATGGCATCTCGGTGAACCTTACAGTAACCCAATCCAAAAACTCAATTTCTTTGTACCTACTGTCCAAAGGCCCACATGGTATTTGCGATACCAAGGGCCAGAATCTGTTGCACAGATCCTCGTTAAAGACGTTGCCTACTGAATGCTGTCTTCAACTATCGACCTGTTTGTCTTCGCAGTGGGAGTTCACAGCCATATTATGTATTTATTATTATATATTTAACAACATTATCGTCTTGGCTCCGTACTGTAACAGTCTATGTATTTGTGAATGTGGAAGCAGCTGCCCAGAAGTGTTTCAGAATTAATTCGACTTGGGGTCTTTCAGAGAACGTACCAGTTCCTATAAAGCCGGCATTTGCAGCCCTCTGGCAATGTGACTCCATGAGCGGCTTCACTTAACATCAGATGATCTTCCTGCCCGTCTGCCTCGAATCACTTTAACAGAAAGTTTCTTGACATAGTCAAAGTTGGCTAATTGTTATTCTGAACCAAGAGTTCTCTTACATCCCGGCTGCATCAGGAGGTTTCTTTGGTCGCAATTTAACAGTTTCGTGTAGGATTAGTAGGAAGCGAATGGAGAAACGTTCATTAAACAATGGATAGTTTCGTATCTGGGTCACTTGTTGACCGCCACCACCACCAATTATGGGAAAAATCCAGTGTTAACGTCGGATGATAGAAGGAAGATATCATGGCTTTGGAGGGCTAGGGAGTGGTCGGGTATTGCAGGAAGAGTTGCTGCATCTGGCACAGGATAAGACACGCAAAAAACTGAAGTAGTAGACTCCCGTAATGTAGTAGGAGACTCCAGTAATGGAGAGAAGAAGAATGGAAAATTAAAGCCATGGATAGAGATGTTTGGGGAAAGCTGAAGTAGGACTTTACCCGTTAAGGTTTCGAACGGTCCTCACGGAAGATTGGGAAAATCATCGTGAGCAAACCAGAGAATATCCAACAATTTTAGAGGCAGCGGTGGAAAATAGTTTTTTCTAGACATTAATGATGTAATAATTTTTTTCCAGGTCAAAAGAAGACATTCATATGGCGAACCTGAAGAAGAAGACTCGGAAACGCACGAGGAAGTTTGAAATTGACGGCGTTATCGTTACTACTACAACTCATAAGGTTAGTTTTACAGCCGGCGACGTACTCGCGAGCCTTCTGGCATCACACTCCATGGGTGGTAGGTATTTCCAAACCAATTCGACTGAGGGTCCTTCAAGAAAAGATCGTACCAATTCTTAATAGGTCGGCAACACACTATCGAGCCCTCCGGCATTGCGTGTTTCCATAATCGGCGGTATCACTTAACATTAGATGAGCCTCCTGCACGTTTGTCTCCTGTAACTGGACTTTTAGAAATGGGTTGAAATAAGTCCAATGCCATATTTGTATCATTTGTCCAGGTGATATGGGGCGACGAAGAAAGCGGTCGCACGTGGGACGACCACGCCCTGCGCAAACAGGAGTTGCGCGAGATCAAGATGCTGCAAAAGCAGGAGCAGAAGCAGTTCCAGGACCTCAGCGCTAAGGAGGCGCAGCTCAGGGAGCAGCAGGACAAGAGGTACGGCGTTTAATGTATTTTATCGCGCTTCTTAGGGGCCAGTATTACGTACGTACGTAAGCCATATAGGGGGGAGACTTTTCTTATTTTTTGAGAGCTTTGCTTACTTTTACTGTCAAGAGGAGTTTGGGGGGGGGGGAGAGCAAGACAGCCAGACGACTGCTTATGTAATACTTGAACGGCCCCTTATCCTACTACAGTCAAAAACGTTAAAAAGGACTCTTTATTATCTCCTTTCAGATTCTTTTCTCGTCTTCTTCTCTCGAACGTCTTTTGAGATTCTTTTCTCTTCCGACTAAAGCAATTCAGGGGCTGTCTGTCTACCTCTTGTTCTCTCTAGCTCTGGAAACTATTGATTTAAGAATTAAGTCGGCCTGATGGCTTTAACGTGCGACTCTCATCCCTGAGCTGGTTATATGAGGAGATGGTTCTTAGACCCAAGTCGACGTGTGTCAGGCACAGAAGGCTGACCTACTCGTCTATTAGAGGATACAAATGATCACAATGTAGATACAGACATCTAAGGCCCAGACCTAAAAGGCTGCAGTGGGTTTTCAGTATTGAGAATATACGGAGTGTCTAATTAATTCTTAAAGGGCCGGCTACGCACTCGCATAGCCCTCTGGCTAAAAGCCAGAGGGCTTGTGGTGAGGGAGAGCAAGTGTCCATATCACCTTACATCAAATGAGCCCTCTGCCCGTTTGCCCCCTGTTCTATCAGTATCCATTCTTTAAAAGGCCGGCTACACACTCGCGAGCCCACTGGCTTTTAAAGTGTCCATATCGCCTTACATCAAATGAGCCCTCTGCCCGTTTGCCCCCTGTTCTATCAGTATCAATTCTTTAAAAGGCCGGCTACACACTCGCGAGCCCACTGGCTTTTAAAGTGTCCATATCACCTTACATCAAATGAGCCCTCTGCCCGTTTGCCCCCTGTTCTATCAGTATCAATTCTTTAAAAAGCCGGCTACACACTCGCGAGCCCACTGGCTTTTATAGTGTCCATATCACCTTACATCAAATGAGCCCTCTGCCCGTTTGCCCCCTGTTCTATCAGTATCAATTCTTTAAAAAGCCGGCTACACACTCGCGAGCCCACTGGCTTTTATAGTGTCCATATCACCTTACATCAAATGAGCCCTCTGCCCGTTTGCCCCCTGTTCTATCAGTATCAATTCTTTAAAAGGCCGGCTACACACTCGCGAGCCCACTGGCTTTTATAGTGTCCATATCACCTTACATCAAATGAGCCCTCTGCCCGTTTGCCCCCTGTTCTATCAGTATCAATTCTTTAAAAAGCCGGCTACACACTCGCGAGCCCACTGGCTTTTATAGTGTCCATATCACCTTACATCAAATGAGCCCTCTGCCCGTTTGCCCCCTGTTCTATCAGTATCAATTCTTTAAAAAGCCGGCTACACACTCGCGAGCCCACTGGCTTTTAAAGTGTCCATATCACCTTACATCAAATGAGCCCTCTGCCCGTTTGCCCCCTGTTCTATCAGTATCAATTCTTTAAAAGGCCGGCTACACACTCGCGAGCCCACTGGCTTTTATAGTGTCCATATCACCTTACATCAAATGAGCCCTCTGCCCGTTTGCCCCCTGTTCTATCAGTATCAATTCTTTAAAAGGCCGGCTACACACTCGCGAGCCCACTGGCTTTTATAGTGTCCATATCACCTTACATCAAATGAGCCCTCTGCCCGTTTGCCCCCTGTTCTATCAGTATCAATTCTTTAAAAAGCCGGCTACACACTCGCGAGCCCACTGGCTTTTATAGTGTCCATATCACCTTACATCAAATGAGCCCTCTGCCCGTTTGCCCCCTGTTCTATCAGTATCAATTCTTTAAAAAGCCGGCTACACACTCGCGAGCCCACTGGCTTTTATAGTGTCCATATCACCTTACATCAAATGAGCCCTCTGCCCGTTTGCCCCCTGTTCTATCAGTATCAATTCTTTAAAAAGCCGGCTACACACTCGCGAGCCCACTGGCTTTTATAGTGTCCATATCACCTTACATCAAATGAGCCCTCTGCCCGTTTGCCCCCTGTTCTATCAGTATCAATTCTTTAAAAAGCCGGCTACACACTCGCGAGCCCACTGGCTTTTATAGTGTCCATATCACCTTACATCAAATGAGCCCTCTGCCCGTTTGCCCCCTGTTCTATCAGTATCAATTCTTTAAAAAGCCGGCTACACACTCGCGAGCCCACTGGCTTTTAAAGTGTCCATATCACCTTACATCAAATGAGCCCTCTGCCCGTTTGCCCCCTGTTCTATCAGTATCAATTCTTTAAAAGGCCGGCTACACACTCGCGAGCCCGCTGGCATTTAAAGTGTCCATTCACCTAAAAACCGTATTCTATAGAAAAAAAAATACTAAAACCTCTTTAAATATTTTGTCCAAAATAAAAAGGTCGGAATACATTAATCATGAGAGACTTTTACCAGGTTCGAAGCCGAGTTGGCGTCCCTATGTCGAGCCCACGAAGCAGACTTGGACACTTTGGCTCGTGCCCAGAGAGCGGCGGCCGAGCGAGCCGAACAGCAACTGGAGGCAGAGTTGCGGGCCCAAGCGAAGCGCCTTCGAGCAGACCACGAGCGGGATTTGCGCCACTTCAGGGATACGCTCAAGCAGGAGTTGCGGCTGCTTAAACAGGTTCTTTAATTTTTCGTCTTTGCTTACACCGCTAACTTCTACTATTATTATTTGTTTCTACTAAGTATTAGTAGATTCTTCTTTTTTGCGACTGAGCCGCAAACTAGCTGCTGTGGTCTCTGGCAGAACGACCAGCGCTGTGGAACAACTCCGCTCCTCACCTAATGCTGAGCCAGGGCCAATTACGACCACAGCACACACGCATTACACAACTAAACCTTTTTCTTTAAAAATAATTGTTATCTCTCTATTATTATTATTTGATGTGTGTGTGTGTGTGTGTGTTAGTAATAAATCTTATGTATATGTCTCTATTACTTCTGGACGTTTTCTGTTTTGTTTTTTTTGAAATACGTATCATTATCTTTATTATAATCCATGTCCTCTATAGATGCGTTGATATCCATCAAATTTTACTGAACTGATTTTAATGAAACTTTAGTTCTAAGTTGGATTAATTAAAGAAAACGTGTGTCTACGTATTGAAAGTTATATTTCTTTGGCGTGAATAAAAATATTTTTAATTTTTTTATCTTTTACGTAGAATCGTTTGCAGAAACGTTTCTAGTAAAATAAAGTTTATTTAAATATCACAAAATACAATGTTGACTGTAGCTAACTTCAGAGTGTCGGTTTTTTGTGACGGTTTCATCATTTTTCACTAACGCGTCAAAAGCATAACTTCGTTACGAAAAACGTTTCGGTGCGTACGTGAGGGTGTATACATGAGCGTGTGTACGTAAGGGTACGTACGTGCGTAATATTAGACGGTAATTGATTAAATAATTGCTTACCCTCATACTTAATAAAACCTTAAAACCTCTTCAAATAATTCGTACGCGGCTTGGGCAAGATGTTGTTTGCTTTTTTTTAATGATAAACTTAACTTAATACTCGTTAATATATTAAAAATAATTTACAGGAAGTAGAACTAGTCGCAAAGGACCGTCGCAAAGAGGCGTACAGGCAGCGACGGACGCGGCTGGACGCCGAGCACGCGGCTCGCGAGCGCGCGTTCGTCGCCTCGTTGGCCGAGAGCGGGGACGCGGTGCTCAGGCGCGTGCACGCCACGCACCGCGAGAGGCAGGCCTTGGCCGACAGGCAGCACTTGCAGCAGAGGCAGCAGGTGATGGAAATATTATTTCATTTGTTTGTTCTATTGGAATAACATTGAAGTGTTGTCCCCGAGCCCCGGCTGTGCACCAATGGTCTGTGTGCGTATTTAGCATTCGTTGGAGGAAAACATCGCGAGTTAACCGGCCTTTGAGCCGACACGACCGCGTGTGTCACAGAAAACTGATCACCCACTTGCCTATTAGATTGAC
Source organism: Pieris brassicae (assembly GCF_905147105.1). Classification (NCBI taxonomy): domain Eukaryota; kingdom Metazoa; phylum Arthropoda; class Insecta; order Lepidoptera; family Pieridae; genus Pieris; species Pieris brassicae. The sequence goes on along the minus strand of NC_059678.1, from coordinate 4,590,092 downwards.
AAATCATTATACAGACACATATATCTGAGACAGAAAAATGGTTGTAACATTAATGATTTTATTGGAATAATATAGATGATAATGTAGGTAGGTTACAGCCTAATCAAATGGCATGTTTTTTTATAGGTTATTGAAAGATTTATTGAAGTGAAACTTCTTTATCGGAGTTGGGAAATAAGTTACCGTCACTTTTTTCCGTTACGCGTCACATTATTCCGTTACGCGTCACATCTTTTTGTTGTCCCTACCACGGTTGATTCGAAGCCATTAATAACAATAATATATAATAACGACAATTAATGAAATTGTGTAATAATCTTAGTAGTAATAAGGTTAAATGGAATAATTGTATTATTCGTATTCATGTCTATGATAATAAAAGCCTTTTGTTAAACTTAATGTAATTTAACTTTATTAAACCAAAATCTGTAAAGTTCTATTTAGTAGATCCTTTTCGAGAATAAAAAAGTATCACTTCTTACGTGTGTACACTAGTACGCACACACATTTTTTTTATATTTAATTTTGCACACAACAATAAACACATGCTGGTGGCTATTAAGCGATCTCGTCCAGGCAACTCTGTTAAAGGCAATTTAATTTGCAATTCGGCAATCAGAGGTTTCTCGCGATGTTTCTCGTTAACTCAACGATAGAACGTGGTTGCTGCAATACCTGCAGCTGAGTTTCATCATCAGTCAAGGCAGAATACAAATTACCATCCGTACCACCTCGGCATCCGTTCCGCAACTGAGCGTTACATGTGGAACCAGCCCTTGGAAGTTATTCCGAATCAATCCGACTTAGGGTCCTACGAGAGCGTACAAATCTTTAAAAGACCAGCAGTACAGTGTTCCTGGATATCACTTAACATCAAGTTGAACCTTCTGCCTGGTCTTCGACATTGTCTCGTGTACCACAGACGACTTGGAACGCTCAGAATTGGACGATAAATTCTCGTTTTAGTCCATTAAAGACTTTTATGATAATTTTATAGATAATGCGTACCAGAGAAGCAGCTCTCTGGGAATTGGAAGAGAAGCAAATCCACGAGAGACACCAGCTCGCGAAACGACAACTCAAAGACGAGTTCCTGCTCAGACGGCATCAGATGCTGGTCAGGCACGACAAGGAGTTGGAGCAGATTAAGAGGTGAGAATTAACAATAAATTCCACAGATAATTGAAGATTTCAGCTGGCAACTGGTACTTCCGGTGAACTCAGAGCTGGTGCGTTCCTCAACGAATAAGCATCTCAATGCAGCGAGCAAATGTCCGCAATATGAGCACTGTTACAGGGACTATACTTTTTAAATTGTTGAAGTGAAGCTTCTTTAGGCGCATGAGGGAATTTTTCGTCACCACCCAGTGACTGGTAATACCTAAATGTTACCGTTAAGTGGTGTAAAGTAGAGGAAGAGAAAGAGGAACCTTCCTCTCTTCCAAACCCCCCCCCCCCCCCCCCAATTCGTTACGTAATACTTGAACGCTCCCTTGTGCAGTAAACGCAGATTTTTATATATGTATATCATCATTAGCACGTACACAGTGTGAATATGGATATACAAATACATGGAGTTATCATCTTTTGGGGCTCTTACCTTCGTAGTAATTCATTTGAGAAGAAGATCCACTTCTGACATGTGTACTTTGTACGCACGCACTTTATTATTAGTATGTAGGTTTAAAAAAATGTAAATACTGTATATTTGTATGTTAAAGTTTATTTAAATAAATAGCTAGTTTCATATAATATGATATAAAGTATTTAAAAAATGTTATAACTTTTTAGTGAAAGGTAAATGACGCCAGACCAGATACAGTTAAATTAATGATAAAAACCATCTTCAATCAATGTGATTTCAGAAAAAATCAACGCAAAGAAGAGGAGCTGGCGAAGTGCCAGGCGTTAGAGAAGAGATCTCTTCCCAAACGTATACGCGCGGAGCAGAAGGCGCGCGAGATGATGTTCAGGGAGTCTTTGAGAATAGGAGCCGCGACTCACAGTCATGATGATGAGAGGGAGAGGCTTAAAAAGGTATTGTAAAGTTATTTACTACATTGGGTATTTTTTTTTCACCTAATGTTAAGTTATTGCGTCCATGGACACTCGCATTGCCAGAAGGCTCGCAAATGCGTTGCCGGCTTTTAAATAATACCGTGTAAGAGATACAATAAAATGTGTTTGCTGATTTTTTTTTTATGAAATATAAATGTCATAATTTTAATGATTTATTGAAGTTATATATTTATAAATAACAGCACATAAAATACTAGTTTATCTCTACTAATTTACCTCCGTAGCATGAAGTGGCTATAGCCCGGTGACGTACCAGCGATTATTTGTTTTGAGACGCATATTTTGATCTTAAATTATTCGGATATATTGCCTATTAATTTACGGGAGTTCAAAGGTTTTTGACCAACTTCGAAAAATTCGATGGTTTTATCCACTCAACTCCGCTGGGACAAAAAGAGTTTTGGTGTCCATATCGAGAAACTTCCAGCACTACCTATCATGGCCATTGCTGACTTTGGCTTTACTCGCGATGTAGTTGGCGTCTCGCCTTTGAATAATATAAATATTATTGGAAGTGGATACGTCAGTCCTCTCGCGAGTTTTCTGAACAAAATAAGGTCCCGCGCAACAAGCAAGCTGCAACAAATCCTCTAGAAGGATCTAGATTCCATGTGTTTCTCTTTCAGTTCCAAGAGAACGAGAAACGTCGCTACCGAGCCGAACAACAAAGGCTGGCGACGAAGCACGCGAAAGCCAGGGAGGAGCTGAAGGCTGCGGGAGAGGTATGTGTTAATATTTTTCAATTCTAATAAAACAAATAAATAACTAATTTATTCAGAATTTTAGCAAAATATTTTAGTGTATAACTAATTTATTCAGAATTTTAGCAAAATATTTTAGTGTATAACTAATTTATTCAGAATTTTAGCAAAATATTTTAGTGTATAACTAATTTATTCAGAATTTTAGCAAAATATTTTAGTGTATAACTAATTTATTCAGAATTTTAGCAAAATATTTTAGTGTATAACTAATTTATTCAGAATTTTAGCAAAATATTTTAGTGTATAACTAATTTATTCAGAATTTTAGCAAAATATTTTAGTGTATAACTAATTTATTCAGAATTTTAGCAAAATATTTTAGTGTATAACTAATTTATTCAGAATTTTTGCAAAATATTTTAGTGTATAACTAATTTATTCAGAATTTTTGCAAAATATTTAATGCCGCTAAGAGTGGATTCATTATCACGTTCTGGACATTCGTCGAAATTGCCGTAGTAAAGTGTCGTCCGTAATTATGTTTAAACAGTGAATCAATCGTAAAACGCTTAGTTATAAATAACTATCTACACTTAATACATATCAATGATTTAATGGTGGAATAGAATTGCGAAAAGCTTCCATTTGGTATTTACAGTCGAAACCGTTGAACGGCTTCGTTTAGAACGACGTTCCGGTTATATTGACTTCGGCTGAATTCCATGTATTAAGTACTTAACAACGTCTTTGGCTGTTACGACCAAATTATAACAGATTTTGACTATATATGTGTGTATATGTAATGTATTTTGTATCCTAATAATGATAGTATTACCTATTATTGTTTCTGAAAAAATCTAATATCTTATTAGATTATCTCGTACATATAGTTTGGCCTCACCTAGTACGATCGCTGTTCATTTATAGTAATACTAATTTTTTATATAGGCCATATTATACATATATATATATATATATTATGTAAGAATACTGAAATTGTAATATATATCGATGTAAAAATGAAGGCCACTCATACTGAGACACTTTCTCAGTTTCTGTGTCGCAATATTGAAAGGTAAGGTATGGGGCAAGCCTTTTGGGATTGATTTTCGGTCCTAAGACAGTTTTAGGCCTCACGATTTTCCTAAGTAGGAGCGACCGTTAATATGTTGTACGTACAAACTCCGTTGGTGCACGACCGTGATACGAATGCGTACGTACGTGGGCGTACGCGTTATCAAAAGGCCAAAGCAATGTAAACGCTTTTAAAACTAGATTTCAACAATTCCAGGCGTTGCTCCGCGAACTGGAGCAATACCAGAACGAAAAGCGCAAAGCGCTGATGAACCACGAGAGCAATAAGATGAAGGCGATCGAGGAGCGATATGGGCAGGAGTTGAAGGAGTGGCGCGCCACTTTGGGAGACAGGAAGCAGGTAGGCCTTGGCTAAACTATCAAAGTGCTCTACACGAATCCATATCAATGACTACCCTCAAACTTTTGTCGGAAATTAATTTTTCTGTAACTATATTTTACGTTTAAAACATATAGTTTACATTGTTTTTATATGCTAATTTCAGTTTATAAGCGAAACTTTAACGGGCCTCTTAAAGTTGAGAGAGGTATATTGGTAAGCTTCGTGTTTTTCGGTACTTTGACTTTGAGGAGCAGGTCGAATATTTGTTGTTTGTATAAAAATGACTGATTTTGACATGCCTAAGGCATCAAAATCTGTGTCTAGTGTTAATTGTATATATTAAACTTCAAATTTTTATAGTCCCATCTTTTGGCTACCTTTAATTTTTGACAGATTGGAGACTTAGTGTCACGTATCGATGAAGTTGTTACAGTTGTCAAAATTTTTCTGAATCCAGTCGAATTATGTATAGTGAATGTTGCTCGAAGGATATTTTCTTCTTTCGTGAAGATTTGAATGTTAAATGTTGTTTGTAACTAAAAGTCGCAATTTTCAGAAATAATTTACTATTAACCACAACAAGATTGTGACTTCGGTAATGTTTGTTAATGAAAATTGCTACTTTTAGGTTTTGCATGTGTGCATGTGTGCTTGTGGTGGTGGGAAAAAGGCTTATCTCTTCAAACTAACCCCCCCCTTTTAGGAAGTGTGAACGTTTTGTACCGTCCGAGGGTGAAGTGTGAACTGTCACACTAAAACTAGAAAATTTTCTCAGAATCTTGTCGAAGCCTTCAAAAAGCAACTCGACGATCACGAGAACAAATTCGGCATTGCCATACCAGACCGGGAGGGTTACCTAAACGTACCCTGGCCGAAGAACGTCTTGCAACACGTCCTATCCACGTACCACCAACGGAACTCGTTCATTGGCTCCCTCTCGCGGTCCAGGACCAGCCTGAACTTGGTCATCTCCACCGCGAACACGCCGAACATGGAACGCAGGAGCTCGTCGCCGAATCGTCTCACGAAATCCGCGGCATCCAGCGCCACGAACACCGCCAAGCGCGGCAGACTCACCAAGGCCCAGAAGTTTGGATCCACGTCCAATCTGAAGCTTGTCTCCGAGAAGATATCCGGATTCTCCGTGTTTAACAATGACGAGATGAAGCGATATCCGATAATGGCCTACGATGTTATTCCTCGGGAGATCGAGGAGGAGCCGAGGAGGCTGGAGCGTTCGAAGCCAGTCCAGAAGAAGTTGAACAGGCAGAGTCTGAGCGAGCAGCTGTTTAAGGAAGTGAACGAAACGACGATGAAGCGGAGTATGTCCCAGCAGAGTTTGAAAGATGTCAGCATGGAGGCGGTGATGATAGATATGCCGTCACTGGAGGGGAGGTACGATAGCAGTGATGAAGAAAGGCATTTCAGTAGGTGGGGCGCAGTTAGGGGGTCGAATAGCTACGCGAACGCTCCGAGCGTGCCAGTCACTCAATTGTCGACGCTTAATTTGAATAAGGCTAAAAGTCCGGATTCCGTTGCGTAGTATTTGAAAGGACTTTTGATAAAATCGCTCAGTATAGGAATCCCATTTGAGACAAAAATAGTTTGATCTCATTCGGTCACAGCGTCAAGGTCGTTTGCTAAAATGTGATTTTAAATAGAGGGTAGTTTCAATTTAACCAAAATGCTTCATACATTGCGGCTTTCATAAGGAATAAAGAAGGATTTTTAATTTTTTAAACAAACTCAAAAATATTCATTAATAACGATTTCGTGTTTCGAGTAAAGTATGATAAGTATTTAAAGACAAAGCCGGGGCGTGGTTAACATGGCTATTTTTGATGTTTATAATTAGATTTGTCGGTGTGGTCGTGTGTGTGTTCGTGTCACACACAAAAGGGACATTATACCTTTATGGCGAAATCAATGTCCCATTAAAAAATTCGTGTATACGATATTAAAATAAAGATGTTGCCATGTACGATGCCAATAATTTAGTATAAGATTCGGTGTTGCCTTGTAAATTTTAATGCTTCCGAGTTTGTGCCTAAATAGTGTAATGCATTTATAATCGCGGCAGACGAGAAGCGTTCAGGGAAACTGTCAGTTACAGTAAAATGTCTACGAATGTCAAAATATACTAATACGTTTTTGGCTCACTCAAATTCGATGACAGGACAGTTATATAGGCAGGGGGATTATATAGATTTAGTTTCCAGAAAGTGTGAACGCTATCATGTCCCTAACCCCCATATGACTTGCAATAAAAAAGAAACACAAATAATTCATAAAAAAATGCAAATCATGCAACTGGCGGCCTTATCGCTAACGAGCGCTGTCTTCCAGACGACCCTAGTAAGAGAAAAACTTTAAAAAACTTCCTTTAACACTTAATATGAATTTAAAACATACAGATTGTACCTCTATCACCGCCCGTTGTTCTAACTGATCGTTTCTTAACGCAGTTTTTGCCACTGAAGTACTTACCAATTATGGTCCTTCCGTACGAGTGTACCAATTCTTCTAGTCTTTATTGCATTTGCGAGCGCTCTGGCTTTTAGAGTGTCCATGGACGGTATCACTTAACATCAGGTGAACCTCTTGTATCTTTGCCCCTTTGTAATAACCTGAAAAGTGGAGATGAATTGGATTTTCTTTCTATTTTGCGCATTTAACATTCGCTCGAACGGTGAAGGAAAACATCGTGAGGAAACCGACTTGCCTTAGACCCAAAAAGTCGACGGCGTGTGTCAGGCACAGAAGGCTGATCAACTACTTGCCTATTAGATTAACAAATGAATCATGAAACAGATACAGGAATCTGAGGCACAGACCTAAACAGGTTGTAGCGCCATTGATTAATAACCTGAAAAAATATGTCTTGAAAATCTATTGTTTAGGAGATAGACCGCTTTTTTAAATCCGAGGTCGTATCGTGTTACGTACACGCACGTGTGATCCCACTGCCAATCCGATCGCGCATTTAATGTATCAGAATTTCTAAATGAGTATTTGTACTATCACAAAAGCAAATTTTGATAAGAAAAAAATATGGTTTTGTTTTAAAAATTGTCAAATAACTTTGGGACAATTTTTTTTTTTGTAGAGTTGGCTTCAGTGACACGTAACAGTCCTATTATAATTAATCTCTAAAAGACATTGCCCACAAAGTGGATGGGTAAAAAATCTGCAAATAAATGTCGCCCTGCCTATATACACTCTAATCGATTGAGTCGCTTAGCGCCGTGCTTGACTCAGAAGACTTTCTGTCTTTAATTCCATTTTATTTAATTCTTTTAGAATATTTTACATTATAATTAGTCTTAATATATAATGTGTATGCATAAAATAATCACTATAACACACAATTTGATTTAAATGTGTTAGATCGGGGCCATTCTGTAATCACTGAAAATGTCTTCAATTTGGAATTTGGGAACGAAAATTGCAGGAAATCAAATTATTTTTCAAATGAATATACAGATTTCAGAGTCTTGAATGGTTCGAATTGTCACAATTTTTGAGTGCTTGGGTTCAGCCAGCAAGATCATACCGTCTTAACTATGAAGGCCTCTGAAATTTGCTGATCAAGCAGGATCAGTGTTCGGACGGATTTTATCGAAATCCAAAATTTTTATAGCCTTTTTGTATTTGTTAAATCAGACGGTTTAATGGATATAGATTTATTAGATTGCGTTAAGGCCATTCATATAGATGTTCAGTTGAGTTGGTTTTGACACAATGTCAGTTTTCGACAACCGTGACCCACTAACGACGGAAATAGTCGCGAATTCGGAAAAGCGATTTTGACACGAAATCGCGTTTTGGCGGGTGCTCTCCACTAATGACAAACTAATCAGTACATAAACGTTCACGTGGCAGTGTCACCGCTGTCGAATAGTGATTTTGTCTCAAGTCCCTATAAATAAATTTAGTTTTATATACACCATTCTTGGGACATCTTGCCAAAATTATATTAAACAAATGTTAAGCTAAAGAAGAATTGTTTTTATATATGTTATTAAAGATATAGTATTTAAAATCTAACTCACTTTAATATATTTCTCATATAATTTATATTGGTTTGTTTGCTCCATATGCGGAATATACGGAAGGACCTTTTTTCGTGACTTTGATACAATTTAATCTTATGTACTGTTTAATCACATGCCACGTCCAGTCCAGGCTATGGATTGGATTTATGGATAAATACAGACATTATAAAGATTTCGTGTTTTAAATGGTTGAATTTTGTCGGTAACTAACTTGGCGAGGCATGATTTTCCATAATTCAGATATGGAAGCTTATTTCTATAGGTCGGCCTTTGAACCATCCGTTCCCATGATTAACATTTCTATCATCCATACTTTTTATATGTGTGCTCCAGCAAAGGCCACCTCCAAATTCGGCCTCTGTCTTCACTGTGCCACTCTGACATATCAGTTCCCGTAATGGTGTATCCACCTACGAAAGTTTGCGTTCATTGTACCTTGAGCACCAGTTTTACACTTGCTCCACTTTTCTGGTCCTCTTGCCATGTGCCCCGCCTATTGCCACGTTAGTTTATTTTCATTGACAGTGGCGTAACTATACCATCAGGGGCTGGTGGCAATTTCTTCGAGAATTTCAGCGTACACGTACGTTGTAGGTCCCACTAATGCCACAATATCTCTCTTAGGGGAGAGGGACTGGTCTGTAGTTACCACGCTAGCCTAATGCGTATTGCATTCCATAGAACATAATGCATTCATCATCTATTCGCTAGCTTTTCGGTGATGGAAACGTGATGAAACCTGCATACTTACAATGCAATAAAAATAACAATTTTTTGAGCTCGCGGCCTCTTGGGCTTGGGTCCTCTTGGGTCGGGAATCTTGCCGAGCCAGCCACCGTATTGTTACGCCACTGACATCTGCTACCTTAGATAGACAAACACACGATACAAACAAATTGACGTACATACAATAATATGAAAAGTGTTCCGTCAGTACAATGGACGACCAGCGAAATTATTAACGTTATATTATTAAAATATAGAATTATTATTATCAATTTTATTTTTAAGTTTTACATGGAAGAGCTGGGAAGCCACTGGTATTATTTACTTAAAAGGGTACCCATATCATGCGCATTATAATGAATCAAGACATTTTGGAACGAAGTTCCTTCTTGCGTGTTACGAAAGCGGTCTAGACGGAAAAAATTAAGACCAAAAGTTGTAACGACACGCGCACGCCGCATGGCTATGTGCGCTTGTTTCTCTGTCTCGCCCTCCCCCCCCTCTATCTCTCCCTCTCTATGTATATCTGCCCCATCTATATCTCTTCCCTCTATGTATATCTGCCCCATCTCTATCTCTCCCCCTCTCTATGTATATATGCCCCATCTCTATCTCTCCCCCTCTCTATGTATATATGCCCCATCTCTATCTCTCCCCCCTCTCTATGTATATCTGCCCCATCTCTATCTCTCCCCCTCTCTCTCTTTCGCATTGAACAGTGTGGTGTCACACATTCATTTTTATAACTAAAATTGTGCCTATTTATTTAGTTTATATTACATTATATTTGTTAATCATAAAAATAAATATTATTATAACTTTTATAAAAATAAATACTACAATTCCTTCGCTCATTAATCGAAAGGAACTTCGTTCCATCCGGTTCCATCCCTTGACACAACTCAAGTTTTTTTTTTTCAAATTAATTTATTTGTTTATTATAAATGTCTACGCAGAACGTACATGTTTGTAATAGGTCGAATTGTGTTATGAAAAATGATGTATCACTAAAGTAACACAACATTTCTTGTAGAATAAATACGATGGAGAATGGTTGAGCCGGTTTTGTGTAAACTTGGTAATACAATGGTGGTGGAACCTTTGTAATATACGAATAATTTCTATTTAAAGCATGTCCCGCATTGTTGGAACGAGCGTAGTATATAAGTCTTTCTATGTTATACTCTGTACGTCGATGGCGAAAATTCAGGGTAAAAAATATAGTAAAAATCTTTTTAGTTTAAACTCTGATTCTAGGACCTGTTGTAGTGCATGTCTGACAAGCGCAGAACTAAAATATACTTTCAGATATGCAGGACTCTTCCCAATTTAGATATTGTGTTTAATGTGTGTGTGTACTAGTGTACACACGTAAGAAGTGAAACTTCTTTATGACCTTATTTTCTCGAACGATGATAAAGTTTAACAAAAGGCTTTTATTGTCAAAGACATGAATACAAATAATACAATTATTTAGTTTTAACTTATCACTACTAAGATTATTACAGAAATTCATTAATTGTAATAGAATTGTTACTATCATTGTTATCGTTATATATTTTGTTATAAATGTCTTCGAATCAAGTGTGGTAGGGACAAGAAAAAGATGGCTCGTAACGGAAAAATGTGACGGTACGGTTGAAGTTTCACTTCAAATCTGTCAATCCTAGACACGCATACATTTCACGTGGTGGTAAGACTTAGCGGAAAAGTAAAGCCGTTTTCGCCATTTTAACGTTTAGCTGGAGCTTTTTAATCTAATTGTAAATAAACTAACAAATGCCGTAATTGAACGGTCACAAGTGATATCTGCATGTTGCTGCCAACATTTCTTTGCATGGAACTTTTGGATTGCATGGTATGTTTTTTTTTTTGTATTTACAACTGTTTTAGATGGTCTTAATTATATACGCCGATGGTATTGCAAATTCTACTGGACAGGTGGATTCAGAGACAAGGCTTAACCCTATGTCTCATTACTATGTGATGAAGGCGCTTGGATATGTCTCCGTCTCTGAATTCACGCTCTGACGCTCACTTATCAAAATCTTGGCTACAGGCTTCTGATTCATTGGAATTTTTATTATTAAAAAATGATTGGTTCAGAAAGAATGTTGAAATCGCCCATTTGTACATCGCAACGGGCCTTTGAGCTCCACCAGTAAAAAACTGACAAAAAATGCGGGTATGAATACATTTTTTTAATTGTATATTATTTTAAAGCAAAGTAGTTGTGTATACAGCCACGGAATAAGATGTTTGTGTAGCGTGAATGGTGTCTTTAGTTTATGAAAGTGTGACATATGACGTATGTTTTAACCACGTCAGTTTGTCAAATTCAAGAATTGACAGATGACATTTTCTAATGTGTATTTTCTTTAGGCCTTGGATGATGAATTCGCCGCACAGTTAGAGGAGCAAGAGCGTCTAGCAGCCAATGCTAGGCTACCGCCTCCAACCTCTACAATGCCACAGCACAGCTCGGCACTACACTCTTCAAGATCAAGTCTTACGTCTAGCCATTACGAGTAATTGTCAAATAACATTGGTCTGTCAATGCATCGTCTGTCAGAATGCAATCTGCTTTGTCAGTGTGTTTATGCCAAGCCGAGATGTCATTTGTAATTGTCACAGATAATGATTCATCGGAACAATTTGAATCGTACCAAAGTCGATTAAAAATTTACTGTTTCGAGTTGGTAAGCAGGAATGATTTTCGTATTCGTCTGATAATATTTTTATTATGGTCTGAAATTAATATTTGTAAATACATTATTAAATAATTTTTATCTTTGCTTTCTACTTAACAATTAGCCTGTGTTCAGAAGAGTAATGTTAAATTTAACGATAAAATGGCCTAATTATTAAGAGCTTTGAAGTGCCAAATGAAAAGATATTTAATGGCGTTTCTATTGTAAGGCGTGGTTAGTTTAGGAATTGAGAGATTCGAGGTGCTTAGTGGAGACTGCTTAACATAAATTGACCCCAAGTTCGCTGTTCCCATGGTTCGTTTACGATAGTTTACGAAAAACAATTCGTAATTGCTACGACTGGTATATTAACTGACCATTGGTAACACTTGGAGATTTGCCGCACACGTAATGCATATGAAAACACGAGCCGCCATTTAAACAACGGTTGACGTGTGCGGGCTTATGGGTTGTTTGAAAATTTTAATTGACGGACTTATTTTTTTGTATTTCCATAGATAAGATTTAATAGTCAAAATTTTTGTGAGTGTATATTTGTACATACAAATGCTTTTCGGTCTTTTGACTCTTAGATAGTAAGTGGAAAATATTTTTTCATGTACAGTATTTCTTGTCTACTTATTTCCGCTCTATAGGTTAACCAAAGACAATCAGAACTACGACTAGTCTCCTTTGTCCATTTTTCTTTTTAACAACGATATGCACTGCACTAATTTGTTATGTAGATTTAAGTGTTTCAAAGCCTATTTTTAAACGATTTTATTGAAATTATTCTATTAATAGATGAAAAAGGCTCTCGCACTTCCCGTCACACACTTCCGGCCAATGTTTGAACTAAAGTATTTTAGTTTAACAGAACCTTCCATACGCTTAACACCGTCACATGTACAAACATATCTTTAGAGATTTATTTTCTATGTACAATAGCATAATTAAGATTATCAGAAAAAAAGTTTAGTTTACTAAATTAACTTTATAACATTTTGAGGGTATTACTTAAAATTTATGAAACGGACAGGCAATTTTACTCACTCTCACTTAGTTTAAATTAGTAAACTACAACATTTTATAGTCCATGCACTAGTAGAATCCGATTGTTTTAGGTTCTTAATCCGTTTGCATTAATCTACTTATAAACTGTACTAAAAAGTGGGTAGTTGCATATTTTAGACAAGTCCGCATATAACACATGTATAAAGACCAGAGGAATTCCGTTTTTTTAAACTGGGGATTTACTAAAAAGTAGGTAGTTGCAAATTTTAAACAAGCCAGCACATAACACATCAAGTATTCGGACCAGAGGAATTCCAAAGTTTGTATACAACTAGAGATTTAAAAGTGGGTAGTTGCAAACAAGCCAGCATATAACAGAGTCCTTACTATGAAATTTCCAAAAGCAATCCTGACGTTTTTTTTGTGCTTCTCCATCCATAGCTCTGACGCTTGGAATCCTTAACAGAGACTGGAGTTTGTTAATGGAATTTACATAGTAAGGAATCTGCGTTAATATACGAACAGTATACGATATGGTTTCGTATGGAATTTGAAACTTAACAGTAATTAAAATGAGAATTTTGCTCAAAACTTTATAAATTTGGGGTCTATTAATAATCGTTGAAGGTACCCGCGTTTTATGATAGTGAAATTTCTGTGTAATTTTTAGTTTCTAAGGCCCTTGGGTCCAATTTAGTGCAGACGGATTTCTTTTATTAAAAATTATATTATTTGATGTCGTTTTCAATATTAATTTTACGCCTTCACTTCGTAATATACCGTATATTGGAAATTCCAAGCTGATTTAATTAGGTATTTACAGAATTGATCAGCATCCTTTGAGACTCACTTTTCGACGACCGTGACCGTCTAATTTGTACGGAAATGAACACGAGATCACGGCTCTAGAACCCCCATACAAGTTCGTTTATGGTTGGTGGGCTACGATCGTCGAAAACTAATTGTCTCAACACCCAAGCGTAAGGTGTTTACAATTTGACAGACGCTGTCATATGACAGTGACAGTTATTGCATACAATTTTTAAACTTTATCCATAGACTATCATTCTATTTATTATCTTTGGTATATATAATATTGAAAACGGCGTTATTCAAGATTACCGCAGTATTGATGTAATGTTTTAGTTTTTATGTAGACCTAGCCATTTTAAAGTTAATTTTATTTTGTCTATATGCAGTAAAAAGTAAATTATTGTTACAACTTTTTGAAATATAAATACCTTAATTTGTAGTTTTATTTTATTACTTACGCCGTTTGAATCCCTTATAGTCAATATAATAGACACTACGCATATTTGGAAGCATCGAAAAACTGTGAAGAAAGAAAGAAAAATATTTCGCGTAATAAAAAGTATTAAAAGTCCGCACTGGATATTAATATCAGGTAAAGTTAAATAAGGCCTAAATACAGAGCTCCACTTGACAATTGATAATACAATTAGCCGGTAACTGGATCGTAACTTGGAAATAAACTAAGAAAAAACACATATAAAAAAGTGTTGCTCAAGTGGCGTTCGACTTTCTTCCCTGAGGTCGTAGGTTCGATCCCCGGCTGTGCACCAATGGACTTTATATGTGCGCATGTAACGTTCGATCGCTGAAGTAAAACGTAAGGAAACCGGCTTACCTTAGACCCAAAAAGTCGACTACTTGGGGATTAGATTTACAAGTAATCATGAAAGAGATACAGATATCTGAGGTGCAGACCTAAAAAGCCTTGTGGCGTCATTGATTTATTTTTATTTATTTAAAGGTTTAGACTCTGTTATAAACTGGTGAATAATATTAGATTAAAAAGAAATCTGAAGATATGAAAACAGGTCTAGTTCAAAAGTAATAATTAAGCCAGTGGATTAGAGTGATACCATATCAGCGGCGTCTTTAGACGATTTCATACAAGTTCCACTAAAATCTATAACGGTATATAGGTATAATTATGCCACAGGGTATTTATATACATTAGGTAATAATTCGGGCCAAGGACAAGTCCTTGTGGAACGCCAAAAATACACGTTTCGGTCGATAACATGACTATCCTTGTCGAAAGCCTTTTGAAGTTTAGATAATGTTAGTTTGGATATTACTATCTAAGGAATATGGAATCCCTGGAATATGTTGTCGGTAAAACCAAGAAGTTTGGTAAGGGATTATTTTCCAGCAGTGAACCCTGGCTTTGATCAATATCATGATAATGATGATGTTATAGGGTACTTTTTTCAAGAACTCTTTGAAGTGAAACTTCTTACGCTCCATCTTTTTCTTGTCCCTACCACGATTGATTCGAAGGGATTCGAAGTCATTAATAGCAAAATATATAATAACCACAACAATGATAGTTTAGGTAGTTTACTTTAGGTTGATTGGTCCTTATTTGGTTAAAATAAAACTTCCTAATAATTCGTAGAGAAGAGGTGAAGATGGAATGTGTTTATTTTTTAAAACTGTAGATTTATATACAAAAATTATCCTACACTGGCTACTAGTGGTTCCAAGATACGAAGGGTGCGTAAACGATAAAATCGAGGCAAAAAGTTGGTCTTTTTCTGCGCGCAGCCGTCGAAGCGTTCTCAGAACAGTTCGATATCGTGGTCTAACGATAACGCCAATTAACTGTTCTTTTCAGAACATATTATTGTTTAATGACGATAACGTTTACAACTGTCCTTGTCAGGACACATCACTGTTTCATTTGACACGTACTAATCACCTACAATAGTAATAAATCTATTACAATTAGTGAAATTCTGTAATAATCTTAGTAGTGATAAGGTAAAATGAAATAATTGTATTATTTGTATTCATGTCTATGATAATAAAAGCATTTTGTTAAATTTTATATAATATAACCAACCAACCAATTTTTGGAAACTTACATATAGTATATAATTTTTCGAAAAATAAGGTCCTAAAGAAGTTTCATTTCTTACGTGTGTACGCACACGTTTTTTAATAACGCACGCTTCTATACAATTTGTTTAATATAAGCTATATATATCCTTCAACAAGCTAAACATAATATAATTGTAAGCGTGGCCATAACCATACCCGTAGATCAAAATAGCTTTTAACCATTATACAAGTACAAAAGCTCTTAAAATTATGAAGAAAATGAAAATGAGGACAAAGCAAAAAATACTTGCCAAAGAATGTTCTGAAACAGTAAATTCTAAGAAATAAAAGTTAAGAAATATTATCAATTTTATAATGAATTAATATGCTATGTAGTTTTGTAACTATTTCTTTTACTTATTAACTTTGTGAATTCAAAAACAAATGGGTGATTAGGTATAAGACAAACTATACTAACAGGTTCGCTCGTGAATCTCGTTTAATTTCGTAAACAGATAACATAGAAATCAATATGTATGGCGCAATTGTTTATAAGTACGCGGTTGCGAGGCATAGAAAGGTCAAAATCAGCATAATAAACCGCCTTCACCGAGGAAAGCGTGAACTCTTCGTAATTCGCTCACTCCAGTGCACTTCCGTCTTGTTCTTCATTGCTTGATTCACCACGCTCAACGTGGCGCTTGACCAAGCCGAGGTCCAGGTCTCGCAGGACGCCCCTGTCCTAGTGTCGGGATGACGCCAATTCCGGCCGAGCTCTATAGAATATTCTTGAAGTCTTGTCGTATGTACAAAAAATATAAACAGTATAGTACTACAAAGTCAAAATAACTTTATTCATATTAGTAAACAAGTATAGTTATAAACGTCGGAAAAGAAGTAAATTAATTCTAAATTTACGTTAACTTGCACTTCGCAAGGCAAGGGCATAGAGCGGGCAAGAACTGGCAAGAATCTTTCACACAAAAATAAGTCTTTAAACGCTGATTTTTAAGACACAAACTGTTTGAACTGGAACAAATCATTCCCAAGGATTAGGATCATATAATATTTGTCAAAATTATAAAAAAGCTTTATTGATTGATTTAGGTTTGACGAGAGCTTTGAATTGTTTATTCATAATTCTTTGATTTCGCTTGGGAGTTTGTTGTAAAAACTAATGCAGTTTCCATATAAGGAGTGGTTTTTCTTCTAGAGCTTGGTTGGTGGTACGCTTAGATTAGTTCTGTTTCTAGTCCAGAGCTGGATTAAGCCAGCGCGGGGTCTGTAGTAAATTCTATCAAGGAGGCCCTTGGTTTGCTTTACATTCTCAAGTTTAGGATATTGAATAAAACAAAACTGTTACGAATATTTTTTCTGGATCTGGACAAATTGAGAGATAGTAACACTAACAATAGACTTTAAGCAAATCGTGCTCAATATTTAACAAAGTGAGATGATAAAAACGTTATTATAAAAAAATCTAAAAACATCTGGCCACTTGATAGATTTTAGTCTAAATATATTAAACATTACGGTAACATGTTTGTTAAATATCTGCTTATTTAGGTTTTAACGTCATGAAATCGAGTTTTAGATTTTTAAGTGGAAGTTAAGCAAGATATATTACGCTCCTATGTCATATTTTTTTATTGCGGTTACGGAACGTTGGAGGGCGGGCCCCCCAAATTCTCGGGGCCCGTAGCATTTGCTACTCTTAATATGGTTAATCCGTCACGGTTCTAGTCACTCGAAACAGTAAATAATTTTAATTTCTTCTTGTCCGCTCTACGCCCTTGACTTGCGAACTGGTAGTAAATGTAAATTTAGAATCAGTTTAACTTCTCTTCTCTTGACGTTCATAAGTGTACTTGGTTAGTTATATGAATAAAGTTATTTTGTTCTTCTCTATCTACACGACACTGGCGAAGTACCTTGTGCCCAGTTGGCATAAATAAAAGCCATAAACAAGACGAAAAAAAAGTTAGTTTGAGTTTTAAAGTTGTCTATTGATTGGAAATAGGTGAGTGACATGACAGTGACGTCACAAGTGTCAGTCTCATAAAATTCTCCAGAAACATGAAATAAATTGAAAATGCCGTCCGTTGGAACACTAACGTGTTTTGACAACAATGAGAAATATCAAAAGTGTGATTTCCTAAATTGCATCCAACACCTGGACATATACGGAAAGGTCTGTGCGAATTACACCAGAAAAAGCTCGGCCGTGTCGTCAATGTCGTCCTATTCCAGAAGCTTTACACAACCATGTGTGTCTGCGTGTTCAAGGCTCAAAGATTTCTCAATGAGAACAAAGATATGTGAACTACACCCGGGGAACGATATTTTGTCCAAAAAGAAAAACCGAGCAAAGAGCCCTGAAAAAAGTAACTTCGTTTGTAATAATGTTGTGGTCAGGTGAAATATATACATACATCTATTTTAAGGTTGTCTTATTTAAGTTACTGCCGCTGCCCTATGGTCCTGATGTTTATAGAACAGGGGCAGGGATTCTGTTAAGGGAAGCACAACAAGCCGCCTACAGGTGAGAACAGTTCTCACCTGTAGGCGGTATTCAACGAAGAGCGATTCGCATCGTCAACGACCAGTAAATTTCTGTGCGGCTTGATCCCCTGGCGATGCGTAGAGATGTGGAGTCTCTCTTGATCTTCTACCGCATTTACCGTGAAGGGTGTTCAGAGGAGTTGTTAGGAGTAATACCTACAGCTGAGTTTCAGTATCGGACGTCAAGGCAGATTACAAAAAACATCCGTATTAACTCGGCGTCCGTCGTTCCACAGCTGAGCTTTTTAATCCTGTTCTTGCCGCGCACCACCAGCATGTGGCTGCTGCCTACTGGAGTATTACCGAGCAGAGATTACTGAACATCAGATGAGTCTCCTCCCCGTTTACCTTCTTTTACATAAGAAAAATGAAATTAATTAAAGTTGATCAACACAAGGATCGTTTATTTAATTGTCTAAATAAATGTTTCCAGAACTTGCACCAACTTAGGAATCTAAAATATATATCTGTGACAATCACTAGAGATAAATTTCATTTATCTATGTTTGTTAACGAATTTCTCGTAAACTATGCTCTATCTATGAGCTGTACTATTTTCATAACTTCAAGCTTTATTCTCGAAAGGTTAAGTTTCCACTTACTATAGTCCTGTACTTCTCTTGCTTCATCCACTTTAGCATATGCTCTAGTTCCTCCTGGATTTGGTTCAGGTAAGACAACACTCTGCCAACCTGACCTCACAATCCACCGTTGTCTTGTATATACTACTTCTTAACCGCTTATCATTATTGTCTAAACCACAAAACCCTTTTCTCGTTCTATTAACTCACAATGTTCAAGAATCCTTACGTTCTCATCTCTATGGTATTTGTTCTACTTTCATTCTTTATTTTCCACACCCAACATTCACTTCTGTTTGAAAAGATGGATACTAACTTTCTTGCAAATTTTCCTTTCTTTATAAACCTAGATTGACTAGAACTAAAAAATGCTCTATAACTACGGCTCACCGAACTAATTTTAATGGTCCAATGAATAGGCATTCTCGCTCTTTCAAGTTAATTACCAACATTGATATATTTTACAACAATCTTCCAACTTACGGTAAGTTTATCACGTTATTAATAAGGTTTAAGTTTCCATTTAGTTTTAGTGTTTATTGTTGACGTGAAACTTCTTTCTTTTTATCCGTTAGGCGCCATCTTCTTCATGTCCCTACCACTGTTGATTCGAAGTCATTAATAGCAAAATTATATAATAACGAAAACAATGATAGTAATAATTCTGTTACAATTAATGAAATTCTGTAATAATCTTAGTAGTAATAAGATAATTCATGTCTGTGATAATAAAAGCCTTTTGTTAAACTTTATCTAATTTAACTTTATTTAACCAATTTCTGTAAAGTTGCATATAGAAGGTCATTTTTCGAAAAATAAGGTCATAAATAAGTTTCACTTCTCACGTGTGTACACATTACACATTTTTTTAAATTTTATGGGTGATTGTTTAATTTTTTCTTTCGCCAGATAAAATTATGATGTCATATTTTCTTTTATAATTTTATGCGAATAAATAAATAAAAGATTTTGTATTAATAAGTAGACATACATAAAGAAAACTACAGGCATATAGAAAAAGACAGAAAAAGCGTTTATATATACAAAAAATAACACTTTAATCAAAACTAGGCCCGACATGAGCTTTACGTTGTTTTCACCTCTTTGGGTGGGTATACGCAGTGTTGGCCTAGTAGGCCTCCAGGGTGCGACTCTAATCAACGGTTGTAGGTTAGAATTCCGTGGTCACCAATGGACTGTCTTTGTGCACATTTAACATTCGCTCGAACGGTGAAGGAAAACATCGTAACTGTTGTGGTCTCTGGCAGAATGACCAGAGCTGTGGATCATGTCTGCTTCACAGAATGCTGAGCCAGGGCCAGTTACAACCACAAGACACATTGAAAATGTACCTTATTCATTTATTTTCCTTTCATAATTTTATTATTATTAATTGTTTCGTTGTAGTTATAAGCGTTACGTCTGTCAGTGAGGAAACCGGCTTGCCTTAGACCTAAAGCCCATGGCGTGTTCAGGCACAGCAAGCCGATCACCTACTTGCCTATTTCAAAAAAGATTTTTTAGGCGCGTGAGGCCAGCACCATATAATAATAGTTCCTAGACTAGGCAGTAGTGAAACAAAGAAAACTTCTGCGAGAGTTTAGTATGTATATGTAGGTTAAAAGTATACACCCAAGAACACATTAAATAAAGAAAAGAATTGATATCACAGCAAGAGAAAAGAAAACGTTTAAACAAGAATAAATTAATTATAAGTTACTAAGAGAAATTCGTAATTCGCGCGCACAGGTTTCGCGTTAGATAGTTCGATTCGCACTGTCCGCTGGTCGCGCTGCCACTGGCTACAGGCTCCACCCACCGCGCCCGTGTCGTCACACATAGCGGTAAAATCACCGACGCGGTGGTAAAAAGGAGTAGTACAATTTGGTCGCCACACAGATATCTGAGGTCCTGACCTATTATTCCATCAATGCCAACTGTGACTGAATCTGCCTTAACATCCTTAAATCGGTTGTCTGTAAAGTCGGTTTACTGACGATAGTTGAACGTGACAACGTCATAAGAAAATACTGAGGGAATGGTTGCTTTCAAAAGAAAATTTCAATTTTATTTGTTTGATAGAGATTTTGTATGGACATAGAGAAGTAGGTAAATGGGAATCACAATTGAATTGATCAAATTACATTTATTTGTACGCATAAATACAATTATGACAATCCTCTTTGTCGATAGTTCCGCGTCTGCTTGCACTTCAAGCCTTGAATGCAACGCCTCAGAGAGAGGTAACGATGCATGAGTCAGGTTTCAGCGTGCAGCCGGCTCCATCGAATTATAAGACGTTGTCACGTCAAAACTCCGTTTTGTATCGCGCATCCCAGACATACAACGACCAATATTTAGGCTGAATTTAGTCTAACGCTCACCGTCAGCGCGTAGTTCATCAGCGCTGAGGCTCAGCGTGGCTCGTTTCAATATCGTACTAACCGCCTTACTGTACAGACGAAGAACAAAATGCGGAGTGTATTAGTTATTGCTGCTTTGTACTATCTCAAAAAAATGAGGGCTGACGAAAGTAGTTTCCACTCCGCGATTTGCCATGACTGAACACGCTGACGTCCGCTCCGTTCGACACTACAACGCTCACTGAAAGCAGAGGCGCTCTAGCGATTGTCAGCGCTGACAGCTACGCGGCTCCGACGCGTACGGCCGCGCAGCCATCAGCGCTGACCACCATGCGCGCTGATCGCTACGCGTCAATCATAAACGCTTCCTAGAAGTTCATATATCTCGACCATCAGCCTCGACTTGCTAAGCTATCGCGGAATATGGTTAAGAGGAGTATTAAGAATATCCATAGAGCAAAATCACCTGCATTATGAGCATACCACACATACACACAACCACCACATAGTTAAATGTATTATGTTTTTTATCTCTGGCTATATTGGAGTTTACTTCTTAAGAAACGATTTGAGTTATAAGGCCCGGTACGGAAATTTTATGAGGAGTAAAATCAAGTGTAACACGAAAAGTCTTAGTCTTAGTTCTACGTAACGCCTCAGAAAGAGACAAACATATATATCTGTAGGATTGAACTCATTCTCTCTCTAAAATTGACGGTTTTAAGGTCGGAGCATGCTCCGTCGATGACGACCTTAATGCTCCGATCAGCGAGAAACTAGAAATCCAGTTGCATAATTTCTCGGGGAGCCCATAGGCTGGAAGCTTCGAGAGCAGTGCTCTGTGCCACACCCGATCGAAGGCTTTCGCGATGTCCAAACTTACCGCCAGCGCCTCCCCCTTGGACTCAATTGCCTCTGCCCACCTATGTGTAAGGTATACAAGGAGGTCACCAGCTGAGCGACCACGACGAAAGCCGTACTGAGAATCGCTAGTCAGCTGGCTGCCCTCTAGATACCTCAAGAGCTGGCCGTTAATAATGGTTTCCATTAGTTTGGAGAACAAGGAGGTTATTGCGATTGGGCGATAGTTGGACGGATCAGAGCGATCGCCTTTTTTAGGGATCGGATGTATCAAAGCTGTCTTCCAGCACTTCGGAACAGTGTTAAGGGAGTACAGGTACCGGAAAAGGCGCGTTAGGACCGGAGCCAACTCAGGAGCACAAGTACGCAGCACAATTGGGGGGATGCCATCAGGCCCGCTCGACTTATGGATGTCCAGGGAAAATAAATGTTTACGGATAGCACGTTGCCGGAATGTAACTTCAGGCATCGTAGTATCACACCGCAATAATGTCGGTGGTTCCTTCCCCTGATCATCCAAAGTTGAGTTCGACGCAAAGAGACGATCGGCCTTCTCTTTTGCAGTATGGGCCAGTGAGTCATCCTCCCTATGCAGTGGTGGAATAGAGGGCTGACAGAAATTCCCTTGGACAGCTTTGGCAAGAGACCAGAAGGCTCGAGTTCCCGAAGGAAGGTGGGCCAATCTCTCACCAAACCTGGCAATATGCTCTGACTTTGCCTTAGCGATTTCCCGTTTGAAGGACCTAGAGGCTGAATTATATGCTTTTTTACGTTCGCCGATAGCCGCATCACAGGATGTCGCCGCTTCTGCCCAGGCTTTAAAGTATTCACGCTTACGGCGCAAAGTCTCTTTGCACGAACGCCTAAACCAAGGCTGGGACTTGCCACCGACCGGCACCGCAGAGAATGGAATAAAAAGTTCCATGCCCTGCAGGACCACATCAGCGACGGCATCCGGAGTACTCAACGAAAAGCAAATGGGCCCCCAAGGGTAGGACGCAAAAAAAGACCGCATCCCGTCCCAATCCGCTGACTTATAGTGCCACACACGGCGACAGCCCGCAAAGCTAGGCCGTAAAGGGCGCGTGAGCGGCACAATGCTCCGTACCACACAATGATCTGATGAACCCAATGGCGGGTCAACAGAGACTTGGTAGGTCTCCGGATGTGAAGTCAGCAGAAGGTCCAACAAAGAAGGTTTATGACCATCCACATCTGGTATTCGCGTAATCGCAGGGACCATTTGCGTCAAGTCGGAGGCTAAAGCAAAGTCGTGAAAGGATCTTCCCGCGTGATCGGTGGTTTCAGAACCGAGCCAATCGGCATGGTGGGCGTTAAAATCGCCAAGAATCACGATTTCAGCGGTAGGAATCCTTTCGAGCAGGGAATCTGTAGCCATTTGGATGTGCTCAATGAGTCGGTCAGTTTCGGTATTTCCGCAATGGGACCTATACAGGCATGCGTAGAATCGCGGATGGTCATCACAGTCTACTCGCAGCCAGAGGTTAGATAGGTCCCTTCCTTCAAGCGTCCCGAGGCGACGAGAACAGATATCCTCTCTGACGTACACGCAAACTCCAGCCCGCGGCACAAATGAATGTTCCAATTTGTACCCCAGGTAGGAGAGGTAAGAAGTATCAGCCGGGGAGGAAATCTGAGTCTCGGTAAGAAAGAGCAAGGCCGGCTTCGCTTCTCTAAATGATAGTGGACAGCGTGGATGTTGGAGTTGAGCCCCCTAATATTTGTGAAGTCCACGGCGAGTGTGGATGGGGGTGCCTTTGTTGGATTGCTCCGTTTGCCCCGAGACCGATACTTATTTTTTTTAAAGAGCGCAGAATTGCCCCAGAATACGAAGGGCAGCCTGTGCGTCCATCACCGGGTGCTAACTACAGATTAAACAAACTTCTGACTCTTATTAGCCACACAGCCCGTTTGTCGAGGCTGACCACTGTGGATTGGATACAAAATACTTAAGGGGATAATTAAAAAACCAAAAAAATATTCAATTTTAATATCTTATAAATTCACACTTATGCAGCAACGCCATCTTGTGCTCCATCTTCCTCTGAAAGAAAAAACTCACGTTAGACAATTGGGGGCATTCCAGTATTACGTAACGTTATGGGGGGGGGTCCACTTGTAAAACGTTACGATGCGGGGCGGGGATTGAATTACGCATTATCGTTAATAATATTTTGCACTTTCCAGTACGTTACACCACATAATGGTAAGTTTTAGGTATAAAGAGTCACTTGGGGGTGGTCGTTTCATGGGGGGGGGGGGGGTTGTCAAGAATCTCCAAAAATTGCGTGATAAACTTGAACGTAAATGACGTAAATTCCATGACCTGGAAATCGCGTTGTAAGAGCGTTTATGAACAATTCAAAAGCTAGAAACAGTAACTTAAGTCTATATTATAACAGAATTGAAACAGATGCAAAGGTAGGCAATACTTATTAAGGATTTGACAGTGAACTCGAGAAATCTCCTCTTTATGGGGGGAGGGGGGGGGGGGGAGTTTGGATAACTGTAATTATATTATTTAAGATTAACATCAGCTGATCTCCAGATGAGTTCGCAGTTCAATTAAAAGTCGACGCTCCTCATCAGTACCTTTGTCGTCTGTGTCCATCGGCTCCGGCGTTTCGTGGTACGCTGGGGCCAAGGGGGATACCACGACGCCGTCCCATACTGTGATCTCGGTAGATATATCCTTTCCACCTTCGAACGCCTGCAGTCCCAGCACATAGCGGTGACCCCCACGCGCGACCACGCGGAGGAGGCTGAATGTTATAGAACCAATACAAAAAACCCGCCAAAATTTAGACAAGATGGCGTCGCTCCATCCCCTATGACGTAACATGCTTGTAAACAAATCTTATACGTATATATTTAAACCAATCGTGCTGCGACGGAAATTAACCCCAAAAACATTATTTACAAGCATGTTACGTCATCGTTTGACTAATCTACGACCATTTTTATTTTTGACAAATAATGATTATTTACAAGTTATTTGACTCCATAACGACTTTAAAATCCATATTTTATGGAAGAAAAACTCCAGTGTCTCCACAACCTTTTTAGGTCTGGCCCTCATATTTCCGTATCTGTCTCATGAGCATTTGCCAATCCAATAGTGATCAGCCTTCTGTGCCTGACACACACCGTCGTGTCAGGTCTAAGGCAAGGCCGGTTTCCCCACTTTTCTCTTTATACAAGCGAATGTACACATAGGAAGTCCACATACAGGGTTCTAAGACCTCAGGAATGAGAGTCACATGCTGAAGCCACCAGGTCAACGCTGCTAAGTTCATAGAATACTAGCTGCTCCTTCTGTTCCAACCGCTTTAAGTCCAATACAGATGTTGTAAGCACATTTTATTCCAAAAAAATCAAATTACACTCACGTCTGCGCAGTCGCAGCTGCGTGATCTTGCGCCGGTAGATCCAAGGCAGTGTGGGCCCGGGCATGTGCCGCCTCGCACGGGTCTGGCAAACCCGCGCATCCCGGCAGGAACAACCCACCAGCCAGGAGGGATAGGGCACGCCTGTTGATTGTATCACTTGATTATGTGCGTGACCATGCACGTACGTGGTGACAATGTTAGTGACCATGCTTATTTTGCTTAAAGGGGTGGTCTTTTCAACACATCAATATGACCCATACCATAACAGGAACATGGCAAATACATTAAATAGCAGGGCTGAAAGTTACTTGTTTAAATCCAGTACTTTTGAAGAATTCACATTTCTTACCGGAAAGCCACATTGATTGGCAGAACCTGTCGTGCTGGATTGTTCATGATGCAGTGGTGGGCTAGGAGATCAATCATCCAGGGGGTCAGGGGCTCGAGGCCGGAATGGCGTGCGCACATGTCGCGAAGGAGACGGATTAACACCTGGAAAAATTTAATGTGATTTTGCGATCTTGACGTTACCATGGTAACAAAAAAAAAATACGCCGGAGCAAGACAGTTGCTAGGCTGAATAGTCAAATTAGCTTTTGTACCTCCTCTTCTATGGACCTCTATTATAACGAGGTTCTCTTCTCGACCTCCATTAATCAACCTCTTTTGGCGTCTATTATATAATTCTATTTAGTCAAATCAGCTTCTGTACTATTGACCAAAATTTTTCAATCTCTTTTAAACTCCATTATCTAATTCTATTTAGTCAAATCAGCTTAAATTTTAATTACTTCTTGGTTTAGGTCAAATAAGCTTCTGTACTATTGACTTCCACTTTTCAATCTTTTTAAAACTTTATTACCTAATTCATCAGCCTCTGAATTAATTACTTCTCAGATAAGTCAAATCAGCTTTTACACTCATGACCTGCCTAATGTCAAATCACCTACTAACCATCTCTCCAAAATCTTGATTATTATTGTTATGTAAAATAAAATGTACCTTAATCGATGAATGATGTGCATTCTCCTCAAACCACCGGCTGTGTCTGATCGCTGCCAAATGGCTGCTTATTACTTTATACTCCAAGTGAACCTGAACATATTCCAATATTATTTAATACACACACTATAAAAAATCAACATACAAAAATTACACCAGTCACTTGACACAAAAGTCACAGATTAGTCGACGATGACGTCACATGCTTGTAAGCAATCTCCTCGGCCGTCAGAACACTTGAAACGTGAAAAAAATACATTATCAGCTTATATTTCTTAAATTGGCCTTAAGGGCTTATACAGCTAAGCTGGTGCTGTATTGGGGAGCGTAGCTTTCCTTTATTTTACCCAATGAGGGTACCTATTAAAAGGCCGGCCACCCACTTGCGAGCCATCTGGCAATGTGTCTATGGGTGGAATCATTTAACAGGTCAGCTGCCTGCCCACTACCCGTTTCATTAAAGAAAAATCACCTCAGGCTCCAGTTTCCTTAAGTTATGATGCAGCGTAGTAACCAACACTCGAACAGCACTACTGGCTGCTGTGACCGTAAACCCTCGCTCATGACATGCACTCGACACATTACCCAGACCTTCAGCTCGCATGAGCTTGTTCACTTCCTCATTCACCTAAAACATTAATTAACAATTAATATGTAGTTTGGATTCAAGTGAACGGGATGAACCGCTGTCGAAGTCATCAGGTGAAATTGACTATGCCATAAGTGAATCTGGAATTGTATAGAAAAACTTTTGTATGGCAAACAAGGTTTATAATAATTGACCAAAAACATCAAAAGATCTTTCCTACTAGAGTTTTTAAAAATCAACTTGAGCGGAAAAACTCAGTAAATGACTGTGTTGTGACATGACTTATATGTGTGTCCAATCTATATCCGAGGGTTAATTTACATAATCACCTAGTAGAAATATTTATTAGTATACTAGCTCCCGCGAACTTAGTTTCTCATTACTGTGGTTTTACTTAGCCTACCTTGTTAATATATACCAACATGAAAAAAAATTCTATGCTACCTGAACTACTTTTTTGGTATTTCTGTGATTTTTTCTCTATGTAAACCAGATTTCTATATAAATCAGAGTTCAAGTCATAATTTTCTAGTTTACAAATACAATATGGGGGTTGATAGTATAGGGGTGAAAATTAAGGGTTGTATGTATGTTGTATCATAAAAAAAAAAGTTTTTGGGGTGGACCACCTCCTATCACTTAGGGGTTTGAAAGATAGATAGTAGCAGATTCTCAGACTGACTAAATATGTACAAAAAAATTCATAAGAATCGATTGAGCCATTTCCGAGGAGTATGGGAACGAACATTGTGACACAAGAATTTTGATATATAAATTTGTTGCGCCTTCTGAGAGGTATGCAATAATGAATGCATTTGTATTTCAATGCATAACATTGCGAGTTCATGTTACATCTCAATAGAGAAAGGCTGGTGTGACCGAGTCAGTATAGGCTATTATTACAAATAATGAAGATACAAATAAAATTATAAGGATTGTAAATGGTCTGAGTGCTTCCTTAGTAATAATAGTCAACACAATTAAATTAAAGGAAATTATGTTTACGCAATATATTCGGCAGCAATACATACTTACAAACTGAAACGAGCCTACAGGCATGAGGCAGAGCGGTGCTTATCTTATTATTCTATTGTTAAATCACAAATATAAAAAAAATACCTTATTGGATAATCCTTCCACAGCTTCTTTGGTAGGTAAAGTTTTCATAATAACTACAATATCTGCAACATTCTTGCCTGCCATCATTGTACCCTTTTTATATGAACCCACTTGTCGAACTTCTTCCAATTGCTGCAAATTATGATTAACTAGATCAGATTTAACATATAAATGATTACCAAGATGTTTGCTACTGTTACTTAGATTTGTTAAGGTACTTTAAATGTAATATTTTTTCTTTATTTCAACTTTGCAGAAGTTTTCATCATCAAGATAAAGTATTTTATAACTGATTCACTTACACATGCAGCAAAATCCCCAGGAGCAACCACTAAATTATCAAGTACAGTCTGTAATTTTGTGACAAGACTTAAGACTGCAGCCTGCTCGGCTGGTGTAGGGCATAGCTCTGCATGCCTCTTCAAAAGAGCCTGAAACATGTGATGTTTAATTATAAATACAGTCAAAATCTAGAACAATATCGAAGGGTCTACTCTTATTTGGTCGTTCAAATCAATAGTCGTAACATCCGAAGATGTTGTTACTAATACAATAGAATTCAGCCGGAACCTTTGATTTTGAAACAAATACTTATTCGCAAGTAGTGGCAATTTAATGTAGTTACGCTATAACCTAGTTTGGCTAACCTGTGTTAAGGCTGTATCATCAGGGGCCGGTTTACATCTAGGGAAAGCGGGCTCAGCAAGGATTAGGTCGAAAGGAGGCCTTAGCATCATAACTCGGGGCCTATTGAAGGGCGGACGACCCATTCCACCTCGTCCAGGCATACCTCGGCCCCTGCCGCCGCGAACCATTGTTTCACTGATCCCTATTTTAATATCTTAATTTGCATAAACAGTTTTATGTATAAACGTAAATAAACTTAATACTATGGTCTCTGATAAAGGTACAATAATTGTTAGTAATGGAAAACTTAGTATAAAGCCGGAAAATCTAAAAATTATATATTGGAAACACAGACGCTCTTTTGAAAGTTTATGTATACAGTACATAATCATCAGTCAGTCAAGTGTCAACCACAGATACAGTATATGAAATGAGTAATGAGTCAATTGCCATTCTTGAGTCGCAAATTTTATATACTTGTCTCGGTATGTAAATTATAACCATATTTAACTCTTTAAATCAAATATCATGTGTCAAGTGTCAACGGCATTGTTGAATCGTGATTCAAACCTTGATGACAATTAACGTTTCACAATGACGTGGAGTAGTTTATTAGAGATTTGTATTTTATCTCATATTTAAATAACTACAAATGATTAATGTAAAGTAAGCAGTGGAATTTGTTTTTACAATTAATAGGAATATACAACTACCAACATGATTGAGATATCTGATACACAAAGTAAGTAATTGCGCCTTTTTAACGTATCACTATACCATGGGATTTTTTGTGTATTTAGGTGTTAATTTATAAGTTAACTTATGCAATAACATGTTTGAAGTAGATATCGATAAATTAAATGTATTTTAATAGTTAATATCATTAATGTTTGTTATGAAAACCATTTAAATTCAGTGTTAACCCTCATGCAAGTCACCCAACTTAAACTTTTATTCATAAGATATTATAACAGCCCAACAAACTACATATGGAAATATATTTTTTTTATTGTAAAGAATATAATGCTATGAAACAAAGCTTTATAATGAGAATTTAAGTGATATCTGATAGTTTTACTTTAATTTGTGTTTCCTTCTGAGCCATACATGATAAGTGATATTTAAGTAAATCTTATTCATTTTATACTATTTCCATAGTAATATACAAATTTATGCCTACTGTAATTTTTTTTTGCAATTACAGAGATAGGTGTTGGCCTAGCTGGGTTTGGTATGACATTTCTGTTCCTTGGTGTATTATTATTATTTGATAAGGGGCTTCTGGCTATTGGAAATGTAAGTATTACAGGTTTCTCAACTTGGCTTTTGAGGATTTTTAGACAAATGTTTATACAGGTCATAATAATGGACTGAATGATGAATGAATTCATCACTATTATTTTATCTTGGACAATCATATTTTAACCTAACCAAGAATAAATAAACAAGAATTGAATCTAACCATATTCTAACGATATGCAATAATTAATTTTCGCTATTAAATAAAAATCTTTGTGATGGCTGCAGGATTTATTTATATAATTTTATTCTTGAACTTCTGATAATTATTATTTATACCTAAAAGTTTTATCATTAATCATCCTTTAATAGTCTTATTTATTGGGGACTCCTCCTGCTCTTATAATCTTGGATTCTTCACCCTGATACAAATAATAATTGACTATTAGACAAAACCTATGGTTTGGAAAGTGTATTTTTTATTTTAACTTTCACACCTAATTGTTTGTTTCAGATTTTATTTATAAGTGGTCTAGCATGTGTTATTGGCCTACAAAGGACGTTTTTCTTCTTCTTCCAAAGGCATAAAATTAAAGCATCTATTGCTTTCTTTGGGGGCATAACAGTTGTTTTGTTGGGATGGCCAGTGTTTGGCATGATTGCTGAAATATACGGGTTTTTATTACTATTTAGGTGAGCATGTTTTAATTTATAAAATATTGTCTAAATGATAATAATGATTTACTAAATCTAATTGGTTGGGTGGTTCTATGCTTACTTATTTCTATTAGTTCATGATGATGAATTATGATTTTTTTAATTCCATGCTTCCTAAGACTAGATGCATTAAAAAATAACATAATATAATGACTTATTAGCAGGTTACCGCATTGTAACTATTCGGCATTGTTTACCAGCCACATAAACATTATGGGGCCAGCACTCATATCCAACTAAGCTAGATTTGAACTAAAAGTAAATCAGTGTAAAAGCAGTTTTTAAATACTTTCATTATCAGTTGTTTAATAAACTAACACTGACATGAACATTCTGTTTACAACTAATATTGTTCACTGATATAGTATGGATGTTGTGGAACAGTGACTATAAATAAAAAGCTACAAAACATAAAATAATATTACCTAACATTTACAAATTCACACATAAATAATAATTATATGTGTGTATTTCATCCCTTATTTTAAATTTTTATTGTATTTTTTCAGGGGTTTCCTACCAGCTGCAGTGAACTTCCTCAGAATGGTGCCAGTTGTTGGTTCACTACTTAGCCTACCAATCATAGGAGGGGTAATGTTTTTAATCTAAATCCGTCAATTTTGTTTGCCTTTAAATTTAATATAATACCATAAGAATTTAGCAATCGTTTTCTGTTGTCAATCTTTTTTTTTTGTTGTACTCCTGGCTGATAATTACTCTCAATAGTTATTAAGCAAAAAGTAGTATTTAATCACCCCCTGGGATGAGGGGGAATTTGCATATATACATATGCAAATTCATCAAATCAAAGAAGTCATACAAATATTTTTGTTGTTGATGGTTTGATTTAGAACAATATTATTCACCTGCCCGCTATGAAGTGTCAAGAGTGAAATCATATTAGTGACTGCTGAAACCAGCATGAATTTTTTTTTATTATTCTAACAAGTAATTTTTTTTACAGATTGTCAACCGGATAGCAGGTGACAATGGCAGAAATATGGTATGATAATGTTGCCATACCAAAAGACTGTATAGTGAATGAGTGAATGCGTTTGTAAAATATACTTTTTAATGTGTATATGTTTTTAATTTTGGGGGATTATATAGTTTACTTAAAATATTTTTTTGTAAAAATTTAAGAAGACTGTACCCATCTGAACCCACTCTTAGGGGTTATTGGAAAACATTTTTGCCCTCATAGGGTATAATAAGTCAAGAACTGAAAACAAATATTGTCTTAGTGAATATTGAATTCCATCTTACATGTCAGTAATTTAGACATAAAATAATATTCCTCCAGTCAAAAGTTTTCTAATTACATATGAAAAGCCTAAATATATATAATTTAGAATAGCGTTAGGAATATTTTGAATATACAGTATTTTGTATAAATAGTCTCACTGGTGATGGAAGAATATATACATATAGCAGGCATTAGTTGTATAATGTTACAAAATGTTGATAGAGCCATCAGTTTGACCCAGAACTTTTACATCCAAGAATTAACTTAAAATGTATTTGTTTATATACCAGAGTCACATGTTAAGTCTGGACTTAACTAAGGTTTATAGCAAATTCTTCCACTTCATCCTCGCCACCATTTTCCAATCCCTCCTCACTATCCCTTCTATTCCACCTTCCCACGTTTCTTATGGGTGTCCTCTTTTTTCTTTCTCATTCGTTTCATACTCAGTTTGAAGGACTTAAAAACATGCTACCTAATATAGGTTGCAGTTGTTGCTAAACTATGATTTTGTTGAAAGGCGAGAAGCTTAAAATACATCAGTCACAATTTTAACTATTAAGTAACTTTCACTATTCTCCGTTCTATTTACGATGAAATTAAACAAAAGTTAACTAATGTTCAAACGGTACAATTTGATTTAAATAATTGGCACATAGTCAAGGAACTGGGAAGTCAACATAACAAATGCTTCGAGTTACAATACTTAAAAACAGATGTCGCGGATTTCATGTTAGCGTGCCATAGCAAGATCAGTCAGCTGTTAAACACCAAACGACCTTAAAGGCGCCAACTGGGTTGTCAGTTGTCACTTATAATAATAGATCATATCTGGCAGGCTATTCAATAATGGCGCAAACGTCAACATACTTTTGCCGTAATTGTGATTTAATGACTAATGTTATTTAACATTTTATTATTTATAGTTTAAACTACATAAATTATGTCGCCTTACGTCTATGCGCGCCATCTATGTTTAGCATTATCTAACTTGACATATATTCCCGGCATCTGTTTTTGATTATTAGGACTAATTCAAGTTTGGCGCTAAGTGATTAATTTTATCAAACATCAGATTATATATAAGAAAACGTTATGTACAACTGAATTGACCATAAATTATGTATTTTGAAGATTTTTAATTTATTATAAATGTGTTTTTAGGATGGAGGTCTTTAGTTCCTGTTGATGACTGAAATAAAAATTACATAAACCAATATTGTTTTATTTATTGCTTTACTATTGACTAAAGAGGCAATGCAACGCAATCGTGAGCCCTCTGGCATTGAGAGTGTCCATGGGCGGCTGTATCACTTAACATCAGGTGAGCTTCTTGCCCGTTCGGCCCCTGTTCTATAAAATGACGTCTTTAACGAGAACAAAGAAACCGGGTTCTAGGAGAACGCTTGGGCTGTTCACCACCACAAGATTATAAGTAGACAGATCAACTGCTAAGTACAGTTTTGTTTCTAATTTATTGTACCTCATCCCCGAGACAAAAAATGTTGGACAGTAGGAATAGACAACATAGTCGTGAAACAGAACGTGTAAATATATTCTATAAGCGCTCCAAGATACACAATATCGCTGTGAACTCACTTCACTCACTAGAAGACAAAAAGACAGCATTCAGTACACAACATCTTTAACGGGAATCTGTGCAACAGACTGGTTCTGATATATATAAATCTTTAGGTCCAATGTACATAATAAAATTGTATTTATTGATGTAAGTGTTAAACAAAAAATTATTACAAATACCATTTACTTAAGTTGTACATATACGTAAGTTATTAATATATCTACGACGAGTTAGTTGAGGATTTAGCTAGAAAATATATTTAAAAAAAAAACCTGTGTGAAATTCACACGTGGTAGAAGTGAAACTTTCAGAAATGTAGGTTTCAAGATAATGAGACGAATGCAATTTGAATTTTTATGTATAAGTAGCGGACCTGACAGTTGTTGTCGTGTCTTAACTATGAATATTGATTTCGAATTGGTATAATTAACTAAAAATGCTTTATGATAACATTCTTTGTTTGTTTTTCTGGCGTAGGTAGATAAATAGGTCTGTTGGTAACATTATTGATTAATGCCACAAACAATTAGCGACTGTAATTATTTTATATTACGCATGGAGGCATGCAAGACACATTTCCACCACCCAGGCCACTAGACATCGATATCGAACCACCTACACGTGATGAAGTGGAGAGAGCGGTCATGGGTCTTAAGACTGGTAAAGCACCAGGGCTTGATTTAATAGCCGCAGAAATGTTAAAAGCGGACCTGGCTACTACCGTCGACACGCTGACACCTTTGATTGGGAAAATCTGGGCCAGCGAGAAGCTTCCGGAGGACTGGAATAGGGGCCTTCTTATTACTGTGCCCAAAAAAGGTGATCTAAGCCAATGCAGCAATTGGAGAGGTATCACCTTGCTCTCGGCCCCTTCCAAGGTTTTCTGCAGAATTATCTTGGACAGGTTGTCTGCAGCCGTTGAGCCTCTCCTTCGCATAGAACAAGCTGGCTTCCGGCCTAACCGCTCGTGTACCGACCAAATTAACACTCTTCGTATCATTCTCGAACAGGCATCAGAATGGCAGAGAGAGATTTATCTTACCTTTGTTGACTTCGAAAAAGCTTTCGATACGTTGAGATGGAGCAGCATATGGTCGCGACTCTCTAACATTGGTGTCCCGCCAAAGATAATTAACCTAGTTAAGGCCAGCTATAGGAACTATTCTTGTAGAGTGATTCACGATGGTCTCGTCTCAGACGATATTCAAGTGCACGCAGGCGTCCGGCAAGGCTGCTTACTCTCGCCACTACTTTTCCTGGTTGTTCTCGACGGGATTATGGATCGCATACATCAGAACCAGCGTCGCGGAATAGAGTGGGGATTAACCAACATCTTAGAAGATTTGGATTACGCCGATGACCTCTGTCTGCTGAGTCACACGCACCGCGACATGCAATCTAAGTTGGACGACCTGGAACGCGAGGCGGGATTTGCGGGACTCAAAATCAACACCCGGAAAACGAAAGAAATGCGTGTTGGAGTTGAGAATCGCACCCCAATGCGGGTGGGTGCAGAGGACATAGAAAGCGTTCAACAATTTGTTTACATTAAGTCAAGTCAAGTAATTATTTTATATGTATTTTATTAATATAATAATTCCGATCGAAGCATTTATTATAAAAGATATTCATTTTTCTTACATCCGCTTGTACGATATTTGCAGCCCGTATTATGTCCATGTTATGTCAAACGCCGTAAGGTTACATCAAAAAAGTTTGAAAGTAATGAAAACAAAACATTATATCGTAACAAAAGTCATGATTACTTCATAAGTACCAATTCTTAAAAGGCCGCCATCGCACTCGCGAGCCTTCTGGCATTGAGTGTCCATGGGCAGCGGTATCACTTAACATCAGGTGAGCCTCCTGACCGTTTGCCCCCTGTTCTATAAAAAATTGAGTAACCCTCACCCATCATCTTGATGTCTTAAATTATAATAAAAACATAGATAAGCAATTTTTTAACACAGACTAATAAAATTATGAAGATTAAA
The DNA here is from genome assembly GCF_905147105.1 of Pieris brassicae. Lineage (NCBI taxonomy): Eukaryota > Metazoa > Arthropoda > Insecta > Lepidoptera > Pieridae > Pieris > Pieris brassicae. Next base: position 4,554,665 of record NC_059678.1, on the reverse strand, counting down.
CAACTATATGTTTATATAAATGTATCTTAATTTTATAAGACTCTCTCCATAATAGCTTATAATTTAAAAAAAAAACAAATACACAACTATATAATAATATATAATATTTATCTAGTAAAGTAGGAAACAAACAAATGTAAGTCTTAATGATTGAATTTAGGACAGCTATAATCATCATTATCATCACCATCAATGGCTATATAGCGCCTTAGGGGCCTTAGCTTCATCAAGTATATGTCGCCATCGGAATCTATTTCAAGGTGACAACTTCATCTTCACTTTGGGATTCTGTCTTTCGCATTCGATTCGATTCAATTAGACGATTACGTTATAATGTCTTTTATTGTAGCGAATACGCCAAACGCTTAATTCGAATTTAAAATCATATTTATTTAGGTTACACAATGTACACTTATGAACATAAATAAATACATATTAAATGCTTCTAATTTTACATTTACTGCCAATTCTGAAATAAAGGCAATAAACTCTCCGCCACTCTTTTTAATCGCCAAGTTTGTTGTTTTACACAACGTTTGTAAGGAGCTGCAACCATAACACCATGTTCCACATGACATCTTTGAGCAATTAACTATAATAATAACAAATAAATATACGTGTATATAAACAAAAAACAAAGATTTGTCTTCTATCAACAGTAGGTATGGTGATATAGGATCACACACTTACATCCTCGTGGGAACAATACGCAAATACATAGTCGAAATAACTAACATCACCGCATACATGAATTCAAGTCCGACCAGTCACCACAAGTAGCACCCGTTCACGAGTATGACGCATGGCCAGCCATCGGCCCCCTCGCCATATTTTAGGGAGAGAGACAACTCGACGCCTGGACGCCGCCAAAAGCAATGGTGATTAAAGGCGATAAGCGAACATGAAAATCCTTGAAATATGAACTTAAAAACAAAAGAAAATAATAATAATACTAACACCGTCATCGCAAACAGGTCCAAATATTATTTGAAGAATATTCTATTCGAAAATAAGGAGAGCAAGCTCGTCCTTCCTGCTAAAGCTTTCAGAGGTTTGTATTGAACAAGCACGGTATTCTTTCAGAGAGGTCGTGATCGTAATATTTTCTAAGGCCAATATTACAGCGATCAACTGCGTCTACTAATCTCTTGACTGGGAAAATTATCACTTTCAAGAAATATAATAATAATCGATTTAATTATTTAAAAGTCCTGAAAGTATTCGTCAATGGCGATCGTTAAATAATGCAACAAACGGTACGATCTTCATTTAAGTAAGACTATGTTATAATAACTTTCAGAGCCTCACCTTTGCTAATAAGTAATTAAAGACTTCCGTGTCTGTGCCCCGCGCTAAGTGATTTTAATAGGACTCCCAACAGATTAATATTTTATGCACACACAGACATGCTATTAAGAAAATTGTTAACATGTCCCATTGAACCACGTAATATACAAATTACAATGATATTTGATTTCCATTCAAATCAATATGTACAAAAAGTAATGGTTTTATATTCAACAGGTAGACTATATTGAAAAAGCATAAACTCCAAATGTAAATTAAAAAGTAACGCGTCTATGGCTGCGAATTTTGACAGCTGCGCATCGATATTTTAGATGGCAGCACTCGGGCTGTCAGAGCCCAGTTACCGCCCGTCCCGGGCTGAGGTCGACGTGTGTGAGGGTGTAACTAAAATAAATCGATAAATGGATTAATGTATGTCCGTTATATCTATTATATGTAAAATATATTATTATAAATGCTATATACAGTGTTGAAACGTTGCAAACTACGGACTATCGCGCTAAAATTCTCAACTATGTCGTGTAATTAATTTCGAATTGAATTGTGATTTTACTGTTGAAGTGAATGAATTACAGTACAGTTTGAATTTTGAAGGTAGGTTTGTTAGAATAGTTGAACATTACGTTTTTTTATATCATTTAAATATGTTTCGTCGTCATATATAACGTTTAACTAAGCAAAGGCGACTGAAACAAATACATCGTTTATTAACGTTTAAAGTATATGTTGTTTTAAACCTTTTTCCTATTAAGGGTATAGGAATAATGTTTACACTGCCCGTGGCTATTTATAGTTTCCAAAGCTTTACTCTCTGAAAATTCATCTAAACCTATATACTGATTCATGATTGTGACACTTAAAGAAACTGATTATATTATTTATATAAATTAATGCAAAAATTGCAATAAACAGATTACCTTAAAACCTTATAGCTGAATTAATACATACCAAGGACGGCAACGCATTCGCGAGCCCTCTGACGTTGAGTGTCCATGGTATCACTTAACATAAGGTGAGCCTTCTGCCTGTTTTCTATTAAAAATACAGTCAAAATTGTATATTTTAATTAAATAAAAGAATTCTGATAAATATCCTTCACGAAGTAAACAGTGAAAGGTATTTTTTATTATATTGTATGAAAAATAAATAAATCAGTGGCGCTTTTTAGGTCTGGGCCTCAGATTTCTATATTTGATCATCATCTCGACGTTCATCTTTCCACAACCGAGCGTTTCTTAAGGCAGTCTTTGCCGCGTACAACCACTATGTAGAACCAGCTACCCTTAATTATTTCCCAACAAATTCGACTAAGGGTTCTTCAGGAAATGAGCGTAACAAGTCATAAATGCCGCCAACGCACTTGCGAGCCTTGTGACAATGTAAGCGTCCATGGGCGCTATCACTCACCATAGGTGAGCCTCCTCCGTTTGCCTCCTATTACATAAAACAAATGTTTTGTCTAAAAGGCGAGTTGGTAATCAGCCTCCTGTGCCTGACACACGCCGTCGACTTTGGGTCTAAAGCAAGGTTTTTTCTTCCCGCAGCAACCCACGATGTTTTCCTTTTTCTAGACTAGACTAGCTATCTAGACTGAATCTGACTTTTTTTTAATTATTAGATAAAAGCGCCATTAACAGACTAGAGCAATCGGCCGTGCTGAAGCGTCGATGGCACTCCATAGAGTGTATTGGAAAAAGTTTAAAAAAAGAATAAAACTTCGAAGTGCTTTTGAAAATGGAATGAAGTGTCAAATTATAAATGCCGAATTGTATAATTCCTTCAATTTTGAATGGGAAATAGTACCGGCTCTCCTCGCCCAACGAAAAAGTATCGCAATACAGCGAAATGCTGCCAGCGTTAAAGGTACACTGCCATAGGGACCAAACTTTTTAAATTTGTTTTAATTTTCTTTTTATTATTACTATATAGGTTGATAATTATTATTAATATTTGTTTGTTATGTTTAGGTTATAAATAAACGATAGAACGTATGTGTATTTTTAAATATAAAGGAATTTATTAACCAAAACTTAAAATACTAAATCAAGATTGATAAATTTTGCTAGACATCAGGAAAACAGGCTGTTGAATCCTGCATGCCACCCACCCTCACTGACACTTGCTGATTAATACAGTAATCAAGTGCTTCTTGTTCTTGGGTGAGGTCTCCTCTGATTGTACTCTCTATAAAAACTTCGTCAGAATTCCTGTCCTGGCTAACTAAGACAGCCCAGCTCCTTCCCGAAGCACAGAACTCTCCTGGGCACTTCTCAGGCTTGACGGTGCGACTGCACTGCTCCGAGGATGTCTGGTCAGCCAAAGCCTCGCATTCTAGTACTACGTGGGTTACTGATGCTTCTGAAACTGCCTCTGCACGTGGGGCTCGCGCCTAGGACATAGATATATATGTCATATATCGCTTTTTTTAGTTGGAACATAAATAAAGGTTTTCTTTAACGTGGCTTTCTTATGGCGGAAGATTTATTTACACTTCCTTACCTTATACAAAAACATACGTATAAAAAAATCAGGTTACATAAGTTAGGCAACGGCAGCCTTATCGCTAACAAACGATTTGTTCCAGGTAACCCAGGCGAATAAATTAAAAAAAACACCTAAAGAGGGTAAATTATTTACAAAAAATGGCATGTAGTTAAAATAGTAACTAAAACTAAAAAAAGGAAAATAAACAATAATGAAAATAACTAATCTTAGTTAATGAGTGATAATTAATTCGGCCGCCAACGCAATCGCGGCCTGGCATTATGTGTCCAATCAACTTAACATCAGGTGAGCTTCCTACCCGTTTGCCCCATAATGTATCGTATACATAAGTAGCTTATTGATTACAAATGATCAAAAAGAGGATTTTTAAATAAATTAAAAGACTGCACAGTAAAAGAGGAGTTTATGAGTAGGAGTTTCAAGAATTAGATTGTCAAGGGAAAGCAAATCAAAACTACGGCCAGAGACTATCTGTCTCTTTGAACCAGTGACGCTACAGTCTTTTTCATGATTTTATGTCTGATAGGCATGTTCGTGATCAGCCTCCTGTGTCTGACACACGCTGGCTTTTAGGGTTTGCGGTTCCTAAACATCGCGAGGTACGAGCGAATGTCAAATGCGAAATTTAAGTCCATTGGTACACATCCAGTTTTCTACTATCTTAGGGATGAGAGACGCACGCTGAAACCTCTAGGCCAACACTACTCCAATTACCAGATAAACTCCAGATAGTAATTACTATATCACTTATGCTCCTGGCGGGCCGTAATAATGCAAAAATTTGGGGTTGGGGAAAAAAATTCTTAGCATTTTTAAAATTCACATCATTTATTATAGTTTGTTTACATTTAACGAAAGTATGTAGGTAAAATTTTGTTCGATAACTTTTTGCCATCTTGTAAGGGACATGATCCCATTGCTATAGAAATTTTTGGGCCTTCTGATCAAAATACCGCGTCAATTGGTGTTAGCAGTCCTCTCGTGATGTTTACCTGCCACTGCCTAAAGAATTCTGAAGAGACCGAAACAGGTGCAAGGTCAGGACCATATGGCGGATACATTAACACCTCCTAGCTAAGTTCTCTTAATTTTTGCTGAGTGGCCAAAGATGTGTGAGGTCTAGTGTTATCAGGATGAAAAAACCATACACCTTCTGTTGATTAATTCTGGCCGCTTTCTCTCAACTTCTTGATTTAATCTAATCAGTTGTTTGCAGTAGAGTTCAGAATCGATGGTCCTGCCTGGTAAGCTCATAATGAAAAATGCCCTTACAATCCCACCACACAGCATTACCTTGTTTCGAGTTAAGCCGGGCTTCGCCACTGTCTATGAAGCCTTTTTTCCCACAATCTTCTAGTATGTGAACCACTTTTCAGTACCAGTTATCAGCTTTTTAAAAAATGGTTCGGTTTCATTACCCCGTAATAAAGAATCACAAATGAGTACGGTTCATTAGATTTCTTTCAGTGAGCTCGTGAGGTCAAAAAACTGTTTTGTGGTCAACTCCCAATTCTTCAGCTACCTCGTAACTACTGATATGCCGATCTTGCTCCACTTTTTCAAAAATGGCATCAATTTTATTCGTAATAGGGCGAACAGAGCGACGTGCATCTTTGACATTATTTCCGGAATGAAAGCGCTTAAATCAAATTTGTGCTACTCTCATAGACACTGCACTAGGTCCATAAACATCGCAATTTATTCGCGGCTTGCGTTGCATTTTTACCGTTTTTGTTGTAAAATTTTAAAATGTATCGAATGTCTTCATTAGATTCACTCATGTTGACAGTAACAATAACAAAAATAAAAATCACACATTTTCCTAATTTGAATTTGGAAAATTTCTTTAAAATTTAAACTTTAATGATACCAAAACCAGCCAGATACAAATAGTATAGCCAAATAGATTTTATTACAAGTTCATACATTCTATATTGCGAAAAGACTTTTTCCCTAACCTAATATATTGCTCAACTCTGACACGGCTAATATACGAATAATTCAAGTTTAAGATCTTCTAAAAGCATAAAATAAAAATTCACCAACTCATGCAACCCGAGTCGCGCCACAGAGTGACAGATACTAAACGGCTATCAGATGTCATTTATCATATTTCATTGTATAATCTGTGGCGTGTTTGTCGTTTTGGCGGGAAAGTTTATTCTTTGTGGTAACGCGAGCCAACTCGATTTGTGTTCTCTTTTTAAATTTAATACGAATAAATTATTTGGTCAATGTTACTTAAACGCGTTAGCTATGAAATATTTTTATTATAGTTTAGATTTGGTGTGTACATTTTTTATTATAGCTTTTTTCTTGTTTACTCCACCGTAAACGCCAAACTGGATGACAACTGGGCGACTAACTTTGGATTCTGTGTATAAAGTGACAGTGTAATACGGGTGTAGTGTTACTACTGAAATGCGCTTTTCTTTTTTTTGTCTATGACGTTTTATTCTTTATATCTCAACTGTCAAACACATTTGTATAAACTAAACTGTACCCTTGCGTGTTTTGTTAACAGTCAATAATCACGCGAGTTAAATATAAACTGGCCACAACGCTTTATTGATATTCCAACTTACTTAAATTAATTAACTATTCTGTACTTAAGTTAATTCATTTATTAATAAGTCCTATGGCTAAAATATACATGAAAATATGACTTCACAAATTTTACACATATCAATTAAAACTATTTTTTTCAAACTAGAATTAAGTTCGGCGGCTGTTTTTTATATGGATACGTTAAAATAAAACCCTTTGTTTGAAGCTGGGAAACAACTGACTTTATTGGTTTAAAACATGTGCTTATAACTAAGATAACAGGGGCTAGTGGGGTTGCAACGCTTTAAAAAAGTAACTTATCACTAAGAGTTCTACTACTTAGTACTAAGAGTTTAAATTCTAAATGATAAATATGTTATTGGACATTATGGGAAACAAGAATGTTTACAATTTACAAGTGTGGAAACAAGTTATGGGCTCATATTGGCTTCAAATATGCGATGATTGTTAAGATTTGGTTTACGCTAATTATTAACTAAAATATATATATCTAACTTAACTATTGTTAGGTTACATAACAGGAAGAACAAGAAGACAGGGCATGTACGAAGTATAGTTTCTTTTAATGTAGGTTGAGGTTAGCAGAGTTAAAAACAGAGTTAAAGGATAAGAAAAAAAAATTAGAGCCGTTATTGCCGCCATCACTATGTGAAACACGCTGACATATTTCCGAAGTAATTCGACTACAAACAGGAAGAGAGCGCAACAATTCGTAATAGGTCCGCACTGAACAATCCCTTTGACACTGTAAGTGTCCAGGAGTATCACTTAGCACCAGGTGAGCCTTCTGCCCGTGTGCCTCCGTTGTATAAAAATACTAAACGAAAAAAGAAATTAACTCTTGGCAAACGATTGTTATACCTGTGGCCACAAACATTATAAATACAGAGCAGTTCTTTCATTCGGCGCCAGCCTCTTCCTCGTTATCATGTGTTATTTTAACGCGATGCCACACTGTCTGACACGACTAGGGCTGGCATCTATCGAGTTGTCGGTTTTAAAAGACATCGTATATGTTTTATCTGTGCAATAGTACTGAAAGTTTGACAAAAGATGTCAAATGTTAATCATATCAACTATTATAATGAGTACCTATGCAAAGGCAGAAAAAATTCTGAATTAATTTAAAAATTCTGTTTAATCTGAGTTCTGTCAGTTTGACGGGAGATGTCTACTATTATCATTAAGATTATTAATTTATTTACAGTTCGTTACCATTAATATATATATATACAAAAAACAAAAAAGCAGGTTACATAATTGATTGAGCAATGGGTCTTATCAGTAGCAACTCTTCCAGGAAACCTTAATATGGAACAATAAAAAGAAAAATCACCTACAGAGGGTAAAGAATACCTCAACTATTTATTTGAATAGGCTGCAAAAGTGTTGGATTGATTTAAAAATTATGTGTAATCTGTGTACCAGTACTGTCAGTATGACAATAGATGTCAAATGATGTGTTGAGTGTTGCGTGCCGATAACAATCAACATTAGTATTATAAATATTGTTTATTAAAACGGCTTCAACTGCTCTATTGAATTTCGCCGTCATCCTCTTCCAGTATACAAATATTTGTCAATTTTCAAATATTTGAAAACATAGATAATATAACCCAGGTGTGAAAAATATCCAAAATAGATATCGCATATACTGTAGAAACCATTGACAATAGATCAAAATGACGTAGTATGGTCTGCAATAAAGTCTATGACACCAAATGTCTAATTAGTTGGAAATAAGACTTGGCTTAAAGGTCTCGTTACCGGGCCATAAAATTAATTTAAAAAAATGGGAGCCGTCACCGGACGCCTGGCAGATGTGAAACATCGACATTATTTTGTAAAAGTAATATGCAGAAAAGAACATATTGTGATAGGAACTAAATATGTCATAATGATAAAATAAAATATTACGATTTTTTTCCAGATATCGATAACTATTTATTGAATAAACATTTATTTTCATTAAATACAAAAATTTACGAATTTATTTCAAATCGTGACTACTTAATTCGTTTAATCAGTGATTTCGGTAATAGTTATATTCGATGTTGCCTCTGAGGACGGTATTACTGTGACAATTGGTCGATGGTAACTGAAGTATGTTACATAAGTATTGGACATAACATTATCAAGATATCTAATAAATACAGCATCTATTGTTGTTCCGCGCTCGAACATGCCAGAAATTGGTTTTACGTGCGGCTAGAGATGTTTCACATCAAAATCTAATTACTTGGCTGAGAAAACTAGGAAATTTAAAAAGTTCATGTCCCGTGATAAGCATACGGAACAAATCACCAGTTCTAGGTAGAAAAAATATAATTTTTGTTCCCTTTGGAGTAGAGACTCTCGGCAAAATGCACAGACGCTCAATAAAGCTTTACGATGCCTAGTACCGGTAACCCCAGAGCTGGTGCTTTCCTGAACTAATAAGTATCGCCATACAGCGAGGAAATGCACTGCTACAGGAACTAAACTTTTTAAATTTGTTTTAATTTTCTATTTATTATTACTATGTAGGCTAAGAATATTGTTCATGTGTGTTGGACCTTAGTAGTTCTATTTCTTATTGCTAATATTATTTTTAAATAGTCATTCATAATGGTTAGTCATTATTTTGTGATATTAGAACAAAACCAATTGCATTACAACCTTTTCAGGTCCTGCAATTCTGTTAATTGTTTTATCTAACAGCAGTAAAGCACGCAGGTTTAACGATAGTATCCTTCACGAGCTCGTGTTAAATTCGGACAATGTACAAGCCATGGCATATTTTGCTCACTCACTGTCTTACCCTGAGAGTACGTACGAAGTAGACACTCTCATCAACTACAATGAATTTAGTATTAAAATAAAATAAATTATCTATTATAAACCGATCATACAGAAACCGTAGACACAAAAAGGGATTTAGTTAAATGACATCCAAAGCTGGATAAGTATAAAATGAATCCAGCCATATTTTTTGTTTATCCTACACGACAACCCTAGCCGTTATGTACATCTATAGAAACTGCTTGAAAGCGCTGGCCACCATCCAAAATTCAGTCATTAATATTGAAAAGAATACTTGTGCCGAGTACAGGGCAGTTTGAGTTTATTGCTTCAGTGATATTTGGTACGGTTGCTTAACATATCGCTTGCAAACTATGTTTAAAAGCAAAATCATTTTTTTTTTCGGAAAAAATAATAATTGAAGTGAAACTTTTTTATCGGCATTGGAAAAACCGTCACATTTTTCCGTTATGCGCCATCTTTATCTTGTCCCTACCACTATTGAGTCGAAGATATTTGAAGCAATTAATAACAAAAATATATAATAACTATAGTAATAATTCTATTACAATTAATGAAATTCTGTAATAATCTTAGTAGTGATAAGGTAAAATGAAATAATTGTATTATTTGTATTCATGTCTATGATAATATAAGCCTTTTGTTAAACTTTTTTTAATTTAACTGTAAATAAGGTCATAAATAAGTTTCACTTCTTACGTGTGTACACTGTTACACTGTGTGGTACACACACTAGTACACGCACACATTTTACTAGGATACTAACTACGTTACATATACGTTGTATATATCAGACGAAAGCTATTTTTGAAGTTTACTTCTTTTGGTGCGTTAGGGAAACATGATGTGAGCAAAATTTTTACGATTCACACACACGTCGCAAAAACTGACAGCCTGAAGTTAGCTATAGTCAAAAGTTAGTGTCGTTTTTTCTACAATTTTTATCTTGTTATGCCAACTAACTAACTAACTTCTAACGTGATCCCGAAACAAGAGCCTTATGCCTTTTAAGTCAACCCCGCGAACCTCACTTCGAATTAATATGTAGTTAGCCTAACTTTTAGTACATACATATGGAATGTTATTTGTTAGCTTTTCCGGAAAAAACTTAATGTATCAATTTTACTCTACATATACGATTTTTTTTCGAGAGATCTAATAATTATAATAATTTCTCCCATATAACATTTGCAACAAACAATAAAATTACATTTAAAGAAAACACTTTTTCAACGGATTGAAGTTATGTATTATTTATTATAAACTTATAATTATTTTACATAATTTTCGCGTGCTTTACAGCGTGCGTGGTCATGGTGACAAAGTGTTTTCTTTAAATGTGTAAAAGCTATTTTAATAAAAGACAATACTATGTAATAAGACTACAGTTAATAAAGGTATTGGGAGACTGGTTTCCAAACTAGAAACCTGTGATATGGATGACCAGGCTTCCATTCCACAGCACAGTCATATTTATTCCATTAAATAAGGAACGAATAACATAACAAAACAGTCAACTAGTGAGAAGTTAGTAGAAACAGAGTTGAATAGGTGTATGAGAGGGTGTGTGTGTGTTTTTTTTTAATGTAATAGGAGGCAAAAGGGCCAGAGGCTCACCTGATGTTAAGCGATACCGCCGCCCATGAACACTAACATTGCCAGAAGGCTCGCAAGGGCGTTGCCGGTCTTTTAAGAATTGGTACGCTCTTTTCTTGAAGGACCCTAAATCGAATTGGTTCGAAAATACTTCAGCGGGTAGCTGGTTCCACATAGTGGTGGTGCAAAAGCTGGCTCAAGAAACGCTCAGTTGTGGAACGATGGACGTCGAGGTGATACGGATGGTATTTTGCCTTGACGTCCGATAATAGAACTCAGCTGCGGGTATTAGACCGAACAACTCTTCTGAACTCTCCCCATGTTAAATACGGTAGACTCCCGCCCAGAGGTGAGAACAGTATTCCATGTGGGGCTGAATTTGCGCTTTACGAGTTACAAGCGGTGGCCCGGAGTGAAGTACCGTCTCGCCTTGCTGAGCACACCAAGCTTTTTGAAGGCTAATTTGATAGTGTGATAGAGAGAGAGAGGCTGTGTACGTGTGTGTGGGTATGTATCAGGCGTGTGCCTGTCAGTCATATATAAGTCACATATATATTATATAAAGTAAGATGACAGAATCTATGTCATCTTACCCTAATGTAGTTTTCACCAATCTTTATATAGATAGGTTAACAGGTCATTTATCGATTATATAAGTGACTTATTTCCCTTTAAACGGATACATTATTTATGGGACAGTATTTAAATCATAAGTTTTGCAAACAATTTAAAATAACTTTTCTGTATATAATATGGCTGATTGTGCGGATTTTAAAAGTAAACTATTTATTATATTGTTACGAAGACGGGTCGACTGCAATGTTTCTAGATTTTTCCACTACTTAGAGAACTTTTCAGCAGGCTGTAATATGATTTCTGACCGTTTCAGGAGAGGGTCAATCACATATTAGAAAATTGTAATTTCCATAATGTTACCCTAGTTTTCAGGAAGCTGAAACATTTTTTCAGTCAGTTTCAGAACATGTGTAGTCGAGTGGTGCAGTTTTCAGGAGACACGTTTTCAGGCGTTTTCAGGCCTAGTTATACCCCTTTGATGAAGGAATATTCTAGACCGAACTTTCTAGGTGTGAGACAAGGACGAAATGATACGAGAGAGAGAGAGAGAAGATCAGAACTTTTTCGAAACTAGACTGAGCACTCTAGAACGCCGTACGACAAGGACGGAGCAACGTGCGAAAGAGACAAAGAGTGCGGACGTTCTAGAATTGTGCAATCGCTACTCAGTAGCAAGCCCGCCTAGAAAGTTCTCGAATATTGTTTAGAATTATTCCCAGGGATATATAAGCGAGCCGAAACGCAACTAGTCGCCTTTAGTTTGGAATGCGATAACAAGAGAGAAACACCGAAGCGATAAAGTGCGAATAAGTGAATATAAGTGATAAAGTACTGTGTGAAGTGTGCATAAGTGAAGTAATTAGTGACTGTGTTTTTGTGTGTTATTAGTGAATCTCTGCAATTAATTTTGTGCCCATAAATTCCTCATTGATTTATCAAGAAATAAACCCTTGAATAAATCCACGGCATTTTCTATCCGATCCCCTAGCTCGTAACAATATTATACAGAACTGGACGGACATTTGGCCACAAAGTTAAAGTGTTTTATAAATTAGACGAATATTGAAATGATCCTAATCCTTGGGATTGATGTGCTCCAGTTCAAACAATTCGTATGACTCAAAACTTGACGGAAAAAGAGTGACGGAGAGTTTCTTGCCAGTTCCTTTTGTCTGCTCTACTTACCACTTGCGAACTGGTAGTAAATGTAAATTTAGAATCGATTTAACATATTTTCTGTTGATGTTCATGGCATGAATTTTTTTTATCAAATCAGCCACTATACTTCAGATTTCTGTACCTGTTCCATGATCATATGTCAATCTGGTGATCAGCCTCCTCTCATCACACGCCGACTTCGGTCTAACGCCAGTTCTCTCACGATGTTCACCGTACGAGCGAATGTCACATTGGCACATAGAAAGTCCATTGGTGCTTGCGGGGTTCTACCACCTCATGGATGAGAGTCACACGCTGAAGCCACTAGGCCAACATTGCTAGTTACGCTACGTTACTAACGTAACGTATAGCTATAAAAAAAGAGAAAAAAAAAACAATGGCGCTACAACCTTTTTAGGTCTGGGCCTCAGATTTATCTATCTGTTTCATGATCATCTGTTAATCTTATAGGCAAGTAGGTGATCAGCCTTTAGTGATTGACACATGCCTTGACTTTTTGGGTCTAAGGCAAGCCGGTTTCCTCACGATGTTTTCCTTCACCGTTCGAGGGAATGTTTAATGCGCACATAGAAAGAAAGTCCATTGGTGCACAGCCGGGGATCGAACCTTCGACCTCAGAGATGAGAGTCGCACGCTGAAGCCACTAGGCACTGCTCTAACGTATAGCTTTCATTAAATTGAGAAAATATACAACAGGTATTACGATATGAGCAAAGCCTTATATCGTACTCCGGGGTATCATTATTTCATTCCACAAACGGTAGGATAAATTAGGATGCAACATTATATGGAATTATGTATGAACTGTGTACCAAAGGATCCCTTCTGATGTTTAAACACGCAACCTATTAGGCGGGAAATATGAAGGATTTAAAGAGTAATCTTTAAAGGAACTGGAGGCTCGTCTATTATTCATTTAGTGGCGCTACAACCTTTTTAGTTCTGGGCCTCGGATTTCTGTATCTGTATCATGAATTGTCAATCTAATAGGCAAGTAGGTGATCAGTCTTCTGTGACACACTCCATCATGTTGGGTCTAGGGCAAGTTGGTTTCCACGCGATGGTTTCCTTTCTGAATGTTAAATGCGGACATAGACAGTCCATTGGTGAAAAGCTGGCGACCTGGGATGGGAGTCTCATGCTGCCGCCATTAGGTCAACATTACTCCTAACAACCATATAGCTAATTAATATAAGACATAGTTAAAAAGCATTTCCTTCAAGAAAGCAACGCACTCGCAAGCCCTTTGGCATTAAGAGTGTCCATGGGCGGTGGTATTACTTAACATCAGGTGAGCCTCCTGCCCATTTGCCCCCTGTTTTATGTAAAAAGCATCTGAAATACGTATTATAGTCACACTCAACCGAATTGCTACGGCGTAGCAACATAGCAAATTGACCACAGGCATGTATCCGCTACCGTAGAGAGACCGCTACGTGCCGTAGCAAGCTACGACCTACAATTGCTCAGTAGGACAAAATGATTCCCTTAAAATCTTTATTCTTGTAATAATTTTACAAAAACAGTTATTTATTTCCAACACACAAATGTATCTCTTTTTAACCTACATAATAATAATTAAAAGTCTCTGTGACAGTGCATCTTTAACGCTGTACTAGGTTATCTATATGAATAAATTTATTTTGAGTTTGACTTTAACTTTACCGGTGACCTTAGAGCTGGTGTTTTTCTCAACTAATATGTTTCGCGATACAGAGAGGAAATGGTTGCCAGAGTTTAAGGTTAACACTGCCACAGGGTTTTTAATTATTAATATTATTATATAAGTTAATAAAAATGTAAATACTGTATATGTGGTAGTTATGTTTAGGTTTTAATAAACTATAATATCATTACCAACAAATTGAATACTTTTATGACGTAGAAAAAGTTGTTGTCATTGTAATAATCAAAAAACATGCTACTGACAAGTGACAATATAAAAATAAAAAATTAAGATAAAACTTTTAGCCTCCGCTTAGCTCCCTTAGCTTGTATGAAACTATGCTATACCGCTGCTTGGCCACCATATACTAGTACACGCGGTGGGCACGATGCCAGACTCAAACAAATACTGAATATATAATATTCTCGTGTTTGTAACCAATTTGTAAATAAGGGATTCACAGAAACTGGTATCCTAGCAACGGAAGAACACAAAGATAAACAATAATGGAAGGATTGGAAGGATGAGTTACCAATATGATGATCAGCTGAATATAGAAGAAGGCAGGAGAGGCCTATCGAGGGCACTTCTTTATCGGCGTTGAGAAAGATGTCTGTCGTCACATTTTTCGGTTACGCATTTTTTTTCTGGTCCTTACCACGGTTGATTCGAAGAGATTCGAAGCCGTTAATAACAAAAATATATACGATAACAATGATAGTAATAATTCTATTACAATTAATGAAATTCTATAATAATCTTAGTAGTAATAAGGTAAATTGAAATAAATATAATTATTTGTATTCTTGTCTATGATAATAAAAGCCTTTTGTTAAAATTCATCTAAAAGAAAACAATTTTTTAACCGGATAAAAGCTATTTGTATTATACTTTACAGCGTGCTTGGTGTGTTACGGTGACGCACGCTGTAAAGCACGCGAAACGTCGGAAAAATTTGAATTTAAAATTATGTAAATAATTATAAGTTTATAATAATAGAAATAGCTTTAATCCGGTTAAAAAATTGTTTTCTTTTATTGTGTAAAAGCTATGTTAACCAAAGACAATACTAAACTTCATCTAATTTATCTTTATTTAACCAATTCCTGTAAAGTTGCATATAATAGATAGTTTTTCGAAAAATAAAGTCATAAAGAAGTTTCACGTCTCACGTGTGTACACTAGTACATGCACACATTTTTGTTTTATATTAACACGCATCTCATGGTTGAGGGTTGCAGGCTTGCTACGAGAACAACTCCGCTCAGTAATAAATAATAATGTATACACAACAAAACTCTTTACTTTTTACTATGATGTTTACTGCAGGCCACCAATAGGTGCATCTGCCACCTTGGTTTAAAAAAAGGCTCGCATGAGAACAACTTCGCCTTGACCCGCCTTTACGTATCTGTATAAATTACAAATGGCGTCTACAGAATAACTAATGAAATGACACAAAGAATATTTAACGTGAATATAATTGAAGCAACATTAGAGTTTGTGAAACAGGTGTAAAGTGTTGACACTGCACTAGTTTTATTACTATTTTTTTAAGAACAACGTTGGGGCTGGAGGGGGGGCTTGAGGTGATAGGAGTGGAATTTCGTAATTTACAGGTGCCTGGCAGTACCACTATGTGGAACCAGCTACCCACTGAAGTTTTTCCGAACCAATTTGACTTAGGGTCGCTCAAGAAAACAGCGTACTGATCCGGCTCGAAGGACCAACATGTTGATGACGAAGCGGAAAAATAAAGGAATATTTTCGTAAATTTGACTTTGACATTTCATATATCTAATAGAAATATGGTGTACAGATAGCAAAAACAAAATATCTAACATAACAAACTACAAAATAAATTAATAAAAGCACTATTTAGATACAATTTAGGAACACAGACTAATAAAAACTACCAAGATATCAAAATTATGACGATTAAACAACTATATGTTTATATAACTGTATCTTAATTTAAAATATAAATAACTCTATCCGTAGTAGCTTATCATTACAAAAAAACAAACACACAACTAATCGCAATAATCGTCGAGCGAGTTTGCTTATATTGCCGAAGCCGCGTACAAATACATTATTTGAAGTCTACAATGTATGAGGGTTTGCAATTATGTAATCAAATACCATCTAACATTCGTAGTATTATCGCGTTTACAATTCAAAAAGGAATTGAAAATATATAATAAATCCCATTTAATTTTCAATTGTGACAAAAAGATAAATACAGCTTAGATTTATACATTATTTCATTTATCTATTTAACCTATATATCCTATATCTTAGCTAAATTCACTACCGTCGATCGGAACCCCTAAACGGCTAAAGGCCTCCTCCAGCTTTTTCCAAGTGACTCTGTGCATTGCTTTCTTTCTCAATTGGCTTCTTGTTACCGCTTCTATTTCTTCAATACATTTTTTGTGCCAGAGTGAATCAGGTGACGTGTATCTCGTTCGAATATATTAAGTTTCTCATGTAAATAACATACATTTGTGTAATAAGAAATAAAATACTTCAAGCATGTTCAGTTAAAAGAGAAAATGATTCCCCGTGTCGTGGGCAGTTTGACGTCGTGACAATGATTTGGGTGTCTTGATAAATTTATAACACAATTAAATTACTGTTGAAGAATACTTTCTGAGAATAGTAGGTTTAGAAGATGGTGTAGATAAGTGTATGTAAAAAGTTTGGAAAGTGGTTAAAGAAAGGGTCTTTGAAAGAGCAAAAGCGTTGTGCAAAGAGACGTTTTTTAGTGGTTAAATAACAGTGAACGAAACTACGAAGCTGGCTATAAAACAAGATGAGTTTTTCCCATTTATACCATCGGGCAGGAGACTGATGTTTGGTAATACCGCCCATACGACTCCCGAGTGCGTTTCTGGTTTTTTATGCTAGTCTGTACAACTCTTATTACGTCAATTTGTTAGACAGAATAAATTATATTCGAACAATTGGTTCAATTAATTTTTTTTTCTATTTCATTGTTCTGGAAATTTTCTAAGCGTATTGACGTATCTGTTGACGTAATTATCGTAAACGGATACGTTTTAATTGCAATTTCAAATGCTAATTGTGACATTTCACCACAATATTCCATTTATGCAACAGATAAGCGAACTAGCTGACTCACTTGGCGAAAGGCCACAGCCAGCCATTTGCACGCTTAATTGAATGTGATATGGAATAAAGGGATACGGTATGAATGTTAAGTAATTAAAAAAAAAGTAAGTGCGTACAAATTATAAATGTCAGAAGTGAAACTTCTTTGTAATTTAATTATTACTAAGGTAAAAGCCCCAATAAGATGATAATGTACCAGTATATGATCACTCCACGTATTTGTATATCTATATTCACACTGTTTACACACTGTATACGAGCTAATGATAATATAAATAAATAAAACATCTGTGTTAACTGCATTAGACGCTATGCGACAGAATTGCCATATATAGTTCTAATCTGTACCTGCTAAACGAATACATCAACCAATAGCGTGTTTTGTTCTCGATCTCCCTTCCTCACTCTCTTTCAATTGGTCTCAATCGCTCTCTCCCTTTTCTTCGGCAAAACCGCTGCACATTTTCGTGACGTTTCATCCGTAAAAATTTTATCCTCATGCGCCTAAAGAAGTTTTACTTCAAAAACTAGCACAGTACCCTTGCAGAGATTTCTCAAAATATATATCTGTAATTAAATTTGTCAATTTCATACAATGTGTTTTATAATTAAACTTTATTAAATTCGTATTTCTAGTTTTTTGAATAGTCCTATAACGCCAAAGTACAAAGTCAAAACAGATTGTTAAACAAAATGTGCCAAACAGATTACATACAATTAAGTACATTAATATAGAAAAGATAACTGAAAGTACACAATAAGCAAACTACAACTATGTTACCACTGCCGTAAACATAACCTTTTTGCTGTGTTCCTCACTCACATAGTCCAGCGTCAACAAACATCCATACCCTGCCTACTCTCACAGCTTTGTAGTTTCGACTCATTGCTAAAGGGCGACCCATTTGTGAAGCGTAATATACTGTGATTGAAAAATATATGGCAAAAGATTTTCTGGTAATTCAATAAAAATCACTGAATATTACAATAGTTTTGGCCTAGTGGATTCAGCGTGCGACTCTCGTGTATGTGCGCATTTAACAAGTTTCCTTACGATTTTAGACCCAAAATAGTAATAATAATAATAAATAGACAGCGTGTTTCGTAGTTTGATCTCCAATTTGCCTATTAGATAGATAAATAATCATAAAACACATATAGAAATCTGAGGCCCAGACATGAAAAGGTTGTAATGACAGATTTTTTTGTTGAAATTTAATAAAGAATCGGTTGTCTGTAAAGCCGGTTTACTGACGATAGTCGAACGTGACAACGTCATAAGAAAATACTGAGGGAATGGTTGCTTTCAAAAGAAAATTTCAATTTTATTTGTTTGATAGATATTTTGTATGGATATACAGAAGTAGTAAATGGAAATCACAATTGAATTGATCAAGTTACATTTATTTGTACGCATAAATACAATTATGATGTCGAACGCTGCCAAAGGCGGAGGCCGATTGTGCTTCTTTGTCGCTCGTCCCGCGCTCTCGCTTGCACTTTAAGCCTTAAATAGAACGCCTCAGAGCTAGGTAACGCTGCATAATTCATGTTTTTTCGTGCGTGCAACCGGCTCCATTGAATTATAAGACGTTGTCACGTCAAAAATTAACCAATATCCTTACTAAATATATTACTTGTATTGATGTGCTTTTCAAGTAAATTTCATATTGAATTTGTCATCAATTTACGCCTATATATATTAAAATAAGCACAATTGTTTTATTAAGTAAACTTTTTTATTTTGGATTTTATGACCTAATGTTTACTTAAGTAAAATTTTATGACAGTACACAGATACACAGAACACTGTTCCAGAAATGTCGTTATACGTTCAACCAATAGTCAAAATATCCAAGATTGTATTGCTATTTGGATAGTTAAGTTTTATTTAATTAAACTAAATACTTAAATTTAACTACAATAGACAACACTCGCAAAAACAAAAGAGCATACCGTATTGATTGTGCCATGTAATATTGCTGTCACTTTTGGCGGGAACAAGTCGCCATGTTGTTGTTATTCGTCTGTCCTCTTTGGTTTTATTGCCTTGTTTTTCGGGGTTGCCCTAATTGAATATATTATTGAATTTACTCTTTTGACGTTTTTGTGGAGGTTGGGGTTATATTTAATGCATTAAATATGGAAATAAATATAAACTTTTATTAGAGTATAGTTTCACAGATCCCCGTTAAAGATGTTGCCAATTGATTGCTGTCTCCGATTATCGACATCTCTGTCATCGCAGATATTGTATTTAATTCGCATTGATTTAGTAAAAATAGTATATGTATTTTAGTGAATAAATAAATAAATGAAATTTTCTTGTAGCAAACAAGTTGTAGAAAATTTCATTTATTCATGTAGGTAACTGACGACAAATTAATTAAAAAAAACAGTCTATAAAATTCAATATAAAACCCTATGGTGACTGTGCCAAGTGGTTTTGGTCGTTTGTCTCTGGCAGAATGAACACGTCTGCTCCACAGCATAATGTTGCCAGCCAGGGACATTAACATACACATTACACACTAATAATGTTTTTCCGTATTTTTTTTATTTTTGTTTTTATTAATATTATTTGTCTGTTTCTCTGTTGTGTTTCGGTAGTTATAAATGTTATGTATTTCTGTCTGTATGTTTTCTATAAAATTTTCTTTACGATATAGAAAGTGGTGTGCACGAATTTCGACATATAAATAGTTAATTCGAATTTCGAAACATTTTTCTTGCCAGGTTTAATTAATTCAATTTCACGACCTCATTAGATAATTGCCAGACGCAAAAATATTCAAGTGGCTAGTTTAAATATATATTTTGAAGTGTTATACAACTATATAAATCTGTGGCTTAGTACAAACAGAACACAGAAAGACTATATGAATCAGTCATGCTACAACGGCCTTCTAGATCTAAAAAATTTTGTCCACGAGCGAGTATTATATATAATGATAAGTCCATTGATTCATCCAGCCACTTCAGGGATGAGAACGAAGAACTGGGACATCACACAGTCAAGTTTTAGATTATACCCCACGAAATAATAGGAGATCTATTAATAAACGTTAATCAATAAAGCTTTTTATAAATTTGGCGATTATTTAAATAATTTGTATGACTCAAAACTTAAATAAAAATAGTGGCGGAGAGTTTCTTCTTGTCCGCTCTACCGTCCGCAAACTGCTAGTAAATGTAAATTGAGAATTGTAACATCTCTTCGAGTGACGTTCATAATTGTACTTGAATAAAGTTATTTTGAGTTTGAGTTTGCAAGTATTGCCATTTGTGATCAACGCTTGCTCGTATGGCGATGAACTAAACAAAGCGCTAACTTTTGGTCTTGGCCTCGAATATCTGTGTGAACTTCCCCCCTTCAGCTGGATGTCGAGCTGGATGTCAAATCGTCGAGCACCAGTTACTATCCGTGCGGCTTGATCCCTTGGCGTTGCGTAGAGGTGTGGAGTCTCTCTGCATCTTCACCCGCATTTACCATTAGTGTTCAGAGGAGTTGTTCGGTATAATACCAGCAGCTGATCTTCATTATCGGACATCAACACAAAATACAAAATACTACCCATATCATCTCGATGTCCGTCGTTCCACAACTGAGCGTTCCACAACCGCGCACCTTCAGTATGTTGAACTAGCTGCCCTCTGAAGTATTTCGGAACCAATTCCAAG
Organism: Pieris brassicae; assembly: GCF_905147105.1. NCBI lineage: Eukaryota > Metazoa > Arthropoda > Insecta > Lepidoptera > Pieridae > Pieris > Pieris brassicae. The sequence goes on along the minus strand of NC_059678.1, from coordinate 4,533,649 downwards.
AAAAGAGCGTACTAATTCTTAAGCAGCACACTCACGAGCCCTCTGTCATCGATTGTCCATGGGTTTCTTATCATCGGGTGAGGCTCCTGCTGTCCCTGTTCTTTTGAAAACAAGGTGCGTTCGTCTTAAATATCTATAAATAATATACCCAGTAACGATTATTTACGGACAAGACACAAGGTGCACCAGAGACCTCGCGTTGTGGTGGACTTTTAAGAATTGGTACGACCTTTGCTTGAATGAGTTATGAGACTATATTTACCCACAAAACGTATACCCAATACTCGCCCTAGACGAGGCGAGGAGCCATGACTGCACCCCGCCCCGTGATCCTCATGCATCGTTCTCCACGGTCAGTTCACACTTTGCTATTCTGCTATATTAACTAGACTAGTTATATGAAAAAGCTGTTTTCAGCTAAAACGTTTTAATATTTTATGATATTCTTTTATGAGTGCGTTATACACTAGGGTGGATATGATTTTAGGTTATGATGATATTATCTGGATAATATGGAAATTCTCTTTAACTTGTCAGTCTAAGTCTCTTGAACGTGTCTGTGTTCTCTTTTTGTTCTCTATTTTGTTCTCTCTATAGGGTTTGCTGTACTTGTCGGTAATGACATCGTTTGTTTTGTTTTTATAGAACAGAGGCAATATATAGGAACATGGGCAGAAGGCTCATCTGATACTACGTTATACCATCTATGGAAACTCTCTAAGCCAGAGGGCTCGCAAGTGCCGTTTAGAATTGCTACGTCTGTGTATTTTTTTCGAGGACCGTTAGAACAGTTGCACCTCCCCCAGAACATGAAGGATAACCTATGCATCCACGACCTAATGTTGAATGTTTCGATGGTGGACGCCCAGAGGAGGATTATTCACAGCGGAAGCTGTGCTACCCTGGTTCAAGCTCTCTTGTTATTATATTTTGTTTCAATATGTAAAGGCAATTGTAGCAGTTGTTTACAATTTCATTACAAAACTTTGTAATATAGTGGCGAAGAGTTTATTTATCTTCTCTCTCTATGCTGTATCATTATGATTAAATAAATTTTATTTTGATTTTATAAAAGCCAGAACTGGATTCCATTGGAACCATCCATTTCACACCAGAAAAGTCTCGTATAGCTCATCGCTTTTGTGATCTTCCCACATAATCCATGGTGGTCCTTTCTAACGTAGGCTTCCTTAAACAATACTAATAATCATAAAATCTGGCTACATCGTCTTTAGTTCCCGTATTATTTAATTGACTCGAAGTGTTTGTCTTAAATATATAAATCATACACACAGAGCGATTCAGACTAATAAAAACGATTCTGATAGACATGTTTATGCATCGTTGTTGTAATGGTTTTGAACATTCTATGTTTATTCACCTTGATACGCATTTGCGTACTAATGTCGATACTTGTGTTTTACCGCGCCTTTCTGAGTTATGTAACCTAAAATTAGGTATGTGTATACAGTGTAAACTCTATATAACGACACTGAAGCGACTGTGCATTCTATGGCGTTATCGAGAGTTGTTAAATTGAAAACAGAAAAGCGTATGTATAATTATTAATTATTATTCAATTTGTAAACAATACAACGAGTTTCTTAGAAAGTTGGTATGCATGATGTCAACAGTCGTTTATTGCGGGCTAGGACACTAAAACGACAAAAGAACGTACACAGCTGCGCAGTTTTTACTAATTTTAGCAACTAAAAATGTACTTTATTACTCAATTGCTGTCGTTATTGAGAGCGGGTGTAGTGCTCTGTACAATATCATTGTATGGAAAACGCTGCAGACAGTCGAGTTTATTGCGGGCTAGGTTAATAAAACGACAAAAGAACGTACACAGCTGCGCAGTTTTTACTAATTTTAGCAACTAAAAATGTACTTTATTACTCAATTGCTGTCGTTATTGAGAGCGGGTGTAGTGCTCTGTACAATATCATTGTATGGACGACCAGCTAAACCAACCAAAGCCAATTGTTTTCGACGCTTTGGAAAGTTTTTTGTTAAGTCGACGGACGTTACATGGACTTTACATTAATATTTAGATGCGTAAACCAAATGTAAACAATTATCGCATACTTGTAGCCCTTATGTTTTCCTACACTCGTGAATTGTAATATAACATTCTCGTTTCCGATTATGTCCAATAGGTCGCCTACTTATATTCTTTACTGGCAATGCCCCGTGGTTTCACTCGCTTAGATACCAATCTCGTGGTGGTGGAAAGACTACTAGCTCGGACTATATATATGTTTTAGTTGATAATCAGTTTACTATTAAATGAGCCCTTTAGTTTTTCCCACACTCGTAAATTGTAATATAACATTCTCGTTTCCGATAATGTCCAATAGGTCGCCTGCTTATATTCTTTACTAGCAATGCCCCGTGGTTTCACTCGCTTAGATACCGATCTCGTGGTAGTGGAAAGACTACTAACTTGGACTATATATATTCTAGTTAATAATCAGTTAAGTAATAAATTAGCCTTTTAGTTTGTCCCATACTCGTAAATTGTAATATAACATTCTCGTTTCCGATAATGTCCAATAGGTCGCCTGCTTATATTCTTTACTAGCAATGCCCCGTGGTTTCACTCGCTTAGATACCGATCTCGTGGTAGTGGAAAGACTACTAACTTGGACTATATATATTCTAGTTAATAATCAGTTAAGTAATAAATTAGCCTTTTAGTTTGTCCCATACTCGTAAATTGTAATATAACATTCTCGTTTCCGATAATGTCCAATAGGTCGCCTGCTTATATTCTTTACTAGCAATGCCCCGTGGTTTCACTCGCTTAGATACCGATCTCGTGGTAGTGGAAAGACTACTAACTTGGACTATATATATTCTAGTTAATAATCAGTTAAGTAATAAATTAGCCTTTTAGCTTGTCCCATACTCGTAAATTGTAATATAACATTCTCGTTTCCGATAATGTCCAATAGGTCGCCTGCTTATATTCTTTACTGGCAATGCCCCGCGGTTTCACTCGCTTAGATACCGATCTCGTGGTAGTGGAAAGACTACTAACTTGGACTATATATATTCTAGTTAATAATCAGTTAAGTAATAAATTAGCCTTTTAGTTTGTCCCATACTCGTAAATTGTAATACAACATTCTCGTTTCCGATTATGTCCAATAGGTCGCCTGCTTATATATTCTTTACTAGCAATGCCCCGCGGTTTCACTCGCTTAAATACCGATCTTGTGGTGGTGGAAAGACTATTAACTCGGACTATATACAGGATGTCCCAAAAGTCGACGTCAAGTCGAAATTTTCTCATAGAACCACGTCATACCACGTTAGAATCCTTATTAAATGCGCGAACTTTTAAAGCTGCTTGCCTAACTGGAGTAGTACATTTTTTTTTTCAGGACGATCAGTTGAACTAGTGCGAAAAGTTAATTTTGAAAACTTGGTACGGTATAAAATGACATTTTCCTACAAGTTGGAGTGATCGGCACAGGGTTTAGGATCATAGGTTACATAAAGCACTATTCGGGATGACGTAAGAGAAAAAAAATTGGCAAAAAGTAAATATTTGTAACAACAGAAATGAAAAAACTGTCACATGGTGTACATTTTCTGGAATAAAAGGAAAATTTCCATAACTTCAAAAATACATGACTTAATTTTTTTTTAATTTTTCTGATAACTGGTGTGGCATTACCTATGAGAAAATTTCGACTTGACGTCGACTTTTGGGACACCCTGTATATGTTTTAGTTAATAATCAGTTTACTAATAAATGTGTCCTTTAGTTGTTCCCACACTCGCTAATTGATTATGACATTCTCGTTTCCGATTATGTCCAATAACATAAGTGTTACTCAGGTTTATGCACTCATTAATAGGTCAAATTAGTTTTTTGTTAAAACCCCTAATGTTATCTTAGTTATATGCTCATGTTTTAAACAGTTAAAGCCACTTGTTACCTAGCTACAAACAAAGTGTTTCATTTAACCTTTATCAGATCTTATCCATACAATAATATTTTATAAGGAATTTAAAGAAATCTGGACCGTGTATTCAAAATGTTTAATAATAATATATAATTTAGATACTTTTACACTTAAACACATTTATATTTCTATATATTTTAGGTATCTGTATTCACGAAATCCCTCATTTGCGCTGTGCCAATCTCTGATATGTTTTGCCGTTATCCTAAATCTGGTCTATCCACTTCTGGATAATGTTTAAGCAATAATAAAACAATAGTATTATCATCGAACGTTGAGGCAGAATCCGAAATTCCACCTGTATTAAGACGTTTATCATTCCACAACTGTGAATTTTTCAAGAGAGAATTCAATAATAAATTAACATTTACCCACTATCTAAATATGAATGTAAAAAGGTCACTAATTGGCTGAAGACGTTGGGTTATGATGAGATTTAATAACTGTCACTCTGTAACACACCCACTCACCCACACATACACACACCAAATTTTCTTTACGACGTCTGCAATGTTTTCTTTTAGCATTCACTTATTTTCTTCTATTGGTCTGTATCTTATGACAATGACTTGATTATACATGTTCCGGTCTGGTGGTGGAAAGGCTGGCTATCTGTCACTCAGGTCTCCTGCCCCATAGACCAGTCTCTCACATACACTTCCAAATATTATCATCTTAGTTTAATCATAATAACCTGTGTAATGTGAGAGAAGTAATAAAGATTATTTGTTATTATTATTCTCGTGAACCGTGTCTTGTCCTGTGCCAGATAAAGCATCTCTCTAATCGCAATACCATTTCACTTCCTAACGTTATGAAGCCGTGATTTTTTCCTCTTCAGCACGCCGCTGGACTGTCAAAATGCTTACTTATTTGTATTCAGAATCACTCGAAGTCATCTTGAATCCTCTGGCAAGGTTTAACACGGATTAAGATAAAACTGTTAAAGTACCTCTCATCCATAGCAAGCAAATGGTCAAGTATTTATCAATTTTTAATTATATATAGAATTATTATTAACAATTTTGTAAATAGGTACTACATATTTGTGTTAGCTGTTATATATTACAGAAACAAATTAAAAAAAAATGTAGATGTTAGTTTAGTTTTGCAAGATAAAAAAGCATGTTTTCTTTATGTTTTCATTACTATATTAGCTCGACATATTAAGTATTATTGAACAGGAGCAGTGTTGGCCTAGTGGCTTCAGCGTGACTCTCATCCCTGAGGTCGTAGGTTCGATCCCCGGCTGTGCACCAATGCATTTAACATTCGCTCGAACGGTGAAGGACATCGTTAGGAAACTGGCTAGTCGTAGACAAAAAGTCGACGGCGTGCGTCAGGCTGATCACATACTTGCCTATTCGATTAACAGATGATCATAAAACAGATACAGAAATCTGAGGCCCAGACCTAAAAAGGTTGTAGCGCCATTGATTTATTTATATAAACATCTTAGGAAACGTCATTAAGTGTTATACCTGTGTAAAAGAATTCGTACCTAACACGAAATATTGTCTCTAAGGATAATGTCGGGGCTAGCTTATAGAACCGTCTTCAGAAAGAGTGTCCTTCGTTCGTTGTTTGGCTTCTATTGTTTATGGTATGAGAAAACATTTTAGTAATCTGTGAAGCCAGATAAAAATGTTACAAAAATATACTTTAAACTGCGAGAAGCTTTGTGGAAGAAAAAGAAAATTTCAAGTTCAAACTAATAAATGCGAAAAGTGTTTGTCCCCTTTGTTGAAACGTATTCTCCTCCACTCTGTCGATCCAGCGTTTCTGGTCTCCAGCTGGCTGAGATAAGCAGAATTGTCTGTCAGATTTGCTAAGTTTCAGTCGCTGATTTAATTTTATCCTCAGCATCTATTAGTAAATATAATAACAGTTTAATTCCAGGAATTTATATATCTAACACTGGCACGAACGTACTTTCGCTGTTGTTTTGGAAAATATTTTTACCCCTAGAAATTAATTGACTATGAAACCGCTGTGATTATATCTCCAGCTAGGTGCATTAGTCACGCGAGGTCGACGCTGATAAAATCTTCAATAGCTTATCTAATTATGAAGTATTGATTTTTATTTAACCTCGAAGGGTGTAATACCTTTTCATCATCAGACTTCGATGCAGAATACGAAATTCGTTTTGATTTTTTGCTTTATGTTCTAATATAATTGATGTTTATGTGTGTTTAATTTGTGATGTCATATTTTCTTGTATTTTTTTAGCATACACATTTTATACACTCACAGCAGTTGAACGTATTAATACTGGATACGTTGTTTTGTTTTTTCGTTAAGTATTTTTTTCACAGCGAAATAAACTAAATTATGATTTGAGATTTCTTTTTATCGTACAACTTAATATTAATTTCACTACACAACAGTATATAGCATGTCTAACGCTAATCTTATCAGTACCCTAGTCGATATTATGAAAAAGATACAGGTTTATATTTTTTAACAAGAGTTAGTAAAAAAAATGAAATTTTCATTTAAAAACGCATTATAAAAAACTCTGCAGGGTTCGAGTTTAAGGACCTCCTGAAGAACAATTTTTTGCAGCTGATGACCCCATCTAACCCCTAATTGCGTTTGATCCACGACTTTTTGGCCACTCTGTATATAAAAGCGTAGTAAAAATAAATTAACGATATTTTGTTAACACAATTTTTACACGAAATGGAATTCCGAATTCACATACAGTGCTTTAAAAACCTTTTTCAATCGGCTTAAATTGACAATTGACACTTTTAATATTGTTGCATTTATTATTTGAAGTAAGTTTTCATGATAATAATCTTTAATTGCCAACGTGGGAAACGTGGGAGACGACAAAGGCGATGGGTTGACATAGTCAGGTTTCTGGGGAGAAATGGATGGAGGGAGCTAAGAACAGCTCCAAATGGAAATATCAGGATGAAGCCGAATAGAACGTGATGTGGGAACGCTTCATTGTATCCAAGTGCCTTCACATTATTTATTGCCAAGTTTATTACATCATAATAGGGTTGGAGAAAAAGTTTCTTCGCATTTTTTAAGAAAATTCACAACATTTATTAACACAGTTTATTTACTTGTGGTGACTGGTCGAACTTGAATTCGTATATGCGGTGATGTTAGTTGTTTTGGACTATGTATTTGCGTGTTGTTTCCACGAGAATGTAAGTGCATGCTCCTATTTAACCATGCCTCCTGCTGATGTCATGTGGAACATGGTGTGATGGTTGCAGCTGCTTACAAACGTTGTGTAATAAAAAAAAAACTTGACGATCACAAAGAGTGGCGGAGAGTTTATTAACAGTTCTTCTCTTCCGTTCTACGCCCTTGATTTGAGAACTGGCAGTAAATGTAAAATTAGTAGGATTCCTAGGTATCTAAGTTTGAAATTACAAAATGGCGACGGTAGTAGCAATTTCAACCGTCGCGTCGGCCAAGAAGACACATAATATGCAATTATTATACGATTACTATAATAACCAATCTTAATATATATAAATCTCCTGTCGCGATGGACTCCTAAACTACTTAAACGATTTTAAATTAAATTGGCACACCGTGAGCAGTCTGGTCCAACTTAAGAGCAATTTTATTTTATTGCAAATTATTTGTCTATAATTAATTGACAGTCACAATTATCTGTTAACTCCAAAAGATTCTAACAGATGTCGATACTTTTCGACTGGATTGAGTAAGTAATCAATAGATGGCACTGCTATGGTAGACCGACAAACGTGTCGTATAAGCTACGATTCAATATCATGATTACCACGTGTTATTGAGGCTAAAGTATAAATAAAATTTATTTTGTAGTAAACGAAATACCGTGAAATTGAATTATTTCTAATTTTTGGTGTTAGCATAACCAACCACGTGTTACTTAGACCGAAGTGTAAATCAAATTCAAACTATAGTGACGATAATACAGTGAAAGTATTCTCTCGTGTCACGGTATTAAGGCTAACTAAAACCACATTAAGGAGAAACGAAGTTCGCGGGGGCAGCTAGTTTATTTATTTATTAAAGTTCACCACATCATACATAATGCATCTACAGTACACTTACAAGCTATATTATCTAAAAATGATTTATTATACGAAAGAAATTGCCAGGATGAAGCACTTACTTGAATAACCTCGACATTCACGTGATGGTGGAGCCTGGTTCGTGTGCTCCAGCAGTCTTTTTTATCAATGTCGAGGCTATTCAACCCCTTGACACCACGGGCCTAGTGAGAAGATTGAAAAGAACAAAACCATTTGAACTACTGAATTAGTGTTAGTGTACTTTAATATTAAGTGAATCAACACAAGAACAGAGTGTCTTGCCTTTAATAGAGGCTATAAGTAGTGTTATCGGACATTATGATAACAATCCTTTTTAGTAAATTAGGTTAGACTTAAATTACTTATTAGTCTTAAGTAAGGCTAAATCGTAATGTTCCATGATGTCGTAGTAATGATACATGTATATAAAAAAATGAGGCACTTACTTAACAATGCTTTATTTGAAATAAATCAGCCATATATCCAGCTCCGGATAGTACGGTTAATCCGTTATAATCGTGAATTCGAATAAGAGGTGCCCGAACTCCGGTTGGTTTTTGCAGACGGAATTTAGACAAATTCTGCTGATTTTATACCTTGGGACCCACGTAGTCCTGGAATGCGAGGCTGTGACTAAACAACGTGCAGACATCCTCGGAACAGTGACGTCGCTCCGTGAAGCCTGCGAAGTATCCAGGAGGCTTCTGTGGTTTTAGAAGGAGTTAGGCTGGCTTAGTTAGCCAGGATTTTAGGCACAATGGACCTACTGAGTCCATATGACTACATACATACCTTGGGAATGAGTAAAGGGGGAGGCAGGTTAATAGTTTACTAGTGTGACTAACTAGTTCATACGGGATATACGAAAACATTCGCTATTCCTGGCTATAAAGTACATTGTATCACGATTAATGTTAGTTTTACGAGTATTTTAAATGCAAATGGCGGTTTAACCGTCGTAACAGTATATCACTAATGCGATTAAAGTTATTTGATTTTATATTTATAGTCTATAATCTAATTTTACTGTGAAGTTGTACTCTGTGGGTGATCTATTGTCATTGACAATGTCTTGGACTTTGTCTATTATTTTTCAATAAATAAACGGGTTTTATTGTTTATAATATGTATAATCTTATATATATATATATACAGTCATCAGTAATAACGCGGTATTTCCTCTTATCGTTCGTTTTCGTATAACGCGATTTCCGTCCCCCGTATATATATTTGAAAATTTACATATGAAATTGGCGTAACTGAACCGGCACAATAATGAAGGTATTTTAAACCGAATCATTACCTGTGATGAAAAATGGACTCTTTACGATAATCGGAAGCGCTCAGCGCAATGGTTATTTCCTGGCCAGCCAGCCAAATCCTGCCCCAAGCGAAAATTAACCCCAAAAAAGTTACTTGTAAGCGTTTGGTGGACTAGTGCCGGTATTGTTCATTGCAGTTTTCTCAAATCTGGCCAGACTATTACGGCTGATGTCTATTGTCAGCAACTGCAAACCATGATGGAAAAGCTAGCGGCTAAACAACCTAGGCTGGTCAATCGCTCCACGCCACTGCTACTTCACGAAACCGCTAGACCACACACTGCACAACAGACGGCTACCAAATTAGAAGAGCTTCAATTGGAATGTCTAAGACATCCTCCGTACTCCGCGGACCTTGCTCCAACATTTTTTTCGAAATTTGGACAACTTCTTGCAAGGGAAAAAATTTAACTCTGATGGGACAGTCCAAATCGCCTTCACAGATTTTATTGATTCCCGTCCGACTGTTTTTTTTAGTAAAGGGATCAATGAACTACCTATGAGATGGCAAAAGTGCATAGAAAACAATGGTTCATACTTTGATTAATTGAATATATTATATTTAAAAATATTCGACTTTTTGTTCCTTCCATACAAAACGCCAATTTCATATGTAAGGACCTAATATATGTAGCTACCCACAAAACGTACGCCCGACATTTTTCTGCTTTAGATGCACTTTCTTTAACCACTTTCAAAGCTTTATACATTCCCTAACAATCTTCAGTAATTTCTTAACCTATCTTTTGCAACATTAGCTTAAGTGTTGCCCCGTCTCACCTGGGACAGGTGAAAGCAGGCGGAAAATAATAAACTGCTCAAATATCTTTCCAACTTTGATTCTGTTACTCGTGAAGTAGAGACTCTTGGGCCGTGGAGTTTAAGTGCACAGGGGCTTATTAAAGATTATTTATTAAGTTGGCGACTGGAAGATACCGGTGGCTCCAGAGCTGGTGCATTCTTTAACGCAATACAGCGAGGCAATGCTACCAGTGTTAAAGGCACAGGGACCAAACGTTTCAAATTTGTTTTAGTTTTCTTTTTATTAATTTTTATTATTAATAAGTAGGTATGGAAATTGTATATATTTGATTGTAATAAATAAATATATGTTATGTATAAGTCACTACGTAACTGCTTAAAATCATTAATGCGACACATGGAAGAGACTGCAATTTCTCTTTTAATTAAACCTAACTAACTTTTTATGGATTTGCATACGTAAGGCATAGTTTATATTTGTAGGTAGTTACTTGGTTATTATAAACTACGACACATGGGGCTTCCTTAACGGATTACCACAATTGGATTATTATATCTCCGAGTTGGTTCAAGTTCAAACTGCTCCAATGACAGAATGCTATCAGAATTTTGTAACAGTTCTGGAGAAAAGTTATTATTCGTGGTTTGAATTGCGACATTTCACAGGAGACGGACACTATTTTCATATAATAATAATATTTCTCTCTCAGTACTTTTAAATATCTGCACCCAGTAATCTTTCTGCCATGTCAGGTACATGTTTCCTGTTTCCTATGAACTATATATGTAACGGTGAAGACAAAGAAAAGTAAGGAACGAGGGGCTGTGGCGTAAAAATATGGAAACACCACTCACAGATAGTCTGAATCTTCTCTTATCTCCGTGGGAGAAGACAACAAATAATAACGTAAGCATAAGCGTGACCTTGCATGAATAATGGTCCTCTCCTATACTTGGGTATGGCAAGACTGAGAGGTGTTTAGGTAATGAACAATACATTTTTGAAAATATATAATAAGCATAACCTCAGATGGCAGTGGGCCTCACATTTCTGTATCTGTATCATGATTTGTCAATCTAATAGGCATGAAGGTGATCAGCCTCGTCCAACACACTGACTTTTACGGTTTCCTCGCGATGTTTTCCTTCGTACAAGCGAATGTTAAATGGGCACACAGAAAGTCCGTTGACACAGCCAGGGTTCTATCACGTCGGGAATAGAGTCACACGCTGAAGCCACTAGGCCAAGATAGCTTTGATGATAGCTTGCACCTGGGAAGAGTGATCACACATAGGAGTGTCCCAGTTCTGAGACCAGCGCATCTAAAATATTGCTATAGAATAAGGTTTACATAAAAATTTAAAACGACTTGATTTCCGGTGTATTTCATAGTTAAATGATTAATTTTTGAATTAACAGACCAACGGGCAGGAGACTTCCATGATTTTAAGTGATACCGCTGCCCATTGACTCTCACATTACCTGAGGCCTCACTAGTACCAGCCTTTTAAGATCTGGTACGCTCTTTTGAAGGACCCTGAGTCGAATTGGTTCGGAAACTTCAATGGGTACTGCTTCCACATAGCGGTGGTGACAAAAACTGCCATAAAAACTTTATAGCTAACAGAAGCGTCACTTAGACTTAAGAACCCTTCAATAAGTCAAGTTAGTTTTTTGTTTACGTCGCAGCTCCACTACCTATAATGTTATGTTAGTTATAAGCTCATATTTTAAATGATTGAAGCCAGTTGACACTTAGCTTGATACTTGTCTACATTATTTTAACAGATTTTTCCCATTTTCTGGCAGATATTATTAGAATTAGCTTACTTGTAGTATATGGTTAGCCTATACTTACCTCTGCTGCTTTACCTCTCTCTAGCTTCTGCGTTTGATACTAGCCGGTGTATATTTTTTTAAATCTATGTCCACAGACTAAGGCACGATTAGTTTATAGGATGAGGTATAACACTGATTAAGAAACAAATCACCAAAAATTAGTGGATGTTGAAGCTCACTCAATCAATCCACTGCCTCTGTGACCCAAGAACTGTCTTGGCCTCCAAAATGACAATCTTACAGCGCGTCCTGTCGTGTGCTACCACCTGCTAATTGCCAGCTTTCAGCTGCAGCTCCTCCTCCACTCTGTCGATCCAGAGTAATGGAGTGGAGGCTGAACCTTCTTGCTTATAAAAGAAGATTAACACATATATTGTTGCTGCGCTGTTGATTTATCATTAATAAATTCTACATAATATTATCAATATACAAATCAGAAAGCCCGCCATTTGTTACCATTGCGCCATTTGCAGATTAAAAACATAACTCTTTGTTACAGATAACCTCCTTGTGCCTCGAAGCGCGCGAATGTCAAACGTCAAAGTGTCAACAAGCCATAGACAAAATGTGTCATAGATTAAAATATACTTAAACGGGTAGCAAGAAGCGTTCTATAATGGCTACGCCTCCAGAGTCACCCGTTGAAGAACATGCGTATGAATTGGAACCGAACCGACCTCCGAAGCCAATACCTGTGGCGTTAGAAGAATTATGTAGGCAGACTAAGTTCTCGAAACAAGAAATTAGAGTTATGTATAGAGGATTCAAGACGGTGAGTTTATAGACCATTAACCCTTTATTGGACAGAGCAGTGTTGTCCCAGTGGCATCAGCAGGGCACTCTTATCCCTTAGTTTGTAGGTCGATATCCCTTGCCGCACCTGAATTTCTATGTGCGTGTTTAATATTCCCTCGTACAGTGAAGAATAATATCGTGAGGAAAGCAACACGTCTTAGACTCAAATGTCGACAGCGTTTGTCAGGCACAGATACACATGTCAGAAGTGAAACTTCTTTGTAAATTAATTATTACTAAGGTAAAAGCCCCAATAGATGATCGTGTACCAGCATATGATCACTCCACGTATTTGTATATCTATATTCACACTGATTACACACTCTATATGTGGTAATGATAATATAAATAAATCTGCGTTTACTGAGACGTTATGCGACAGAATTGCGGTCTAAAGTTCTAATATGTAACTACTAAACGAATACATCAACCAATAGCGTGTTTTATTCTCGATCTCTCTCTCTCTCTCCCTCTCAACCTTTCTCACTATAGCTCTCTCCTACCTCTCGCTTCATGGCATTGTGCGTGATGCAACGTTCCCTCTATCTCATTCTCTCTCTCGATATTTCTCACTTGCTTGCTCGCTACTCTCGATTCATGGCTATTTGCTTCATGCTACGATCGCCCTTCCTCACTCTCACTCAACCGCTCTCTCCCTTTTCTTCGACAAAAACGCTGCACATCTTCGTGAAGTATTCGCAAAAATTTTACCCTCATTCGCCTAAATAAGTTTCACTTCAAAAAGCTCTCGAAACATATACAACAATATTTTTAGTTTTGGTCTATGCGTGCGTGTAAAGTTCGTACGGTGAAGGAAAATATCGTCGGGAGGCATGTCTTACACTCAAAAAGCCTTGTGGCGGACTCGGCTGATCACCTACGTCCCTGGATAGATGATGACAAAATATGCACAGAAATCTGAGGCCCATAGATAAATGCGCCAGTAATGTTTATTTTTACTTTGGAAAATGCATTGTGGTAACATGCCATCATCATTCGAATCAGGCGGGATGCGGTGACAACGCAAGAGGAGAGGCAGACAGAGAACCTCTCCACGCCCAATGTTGATTTGTAAAGATACTTGATACAAGGATCCTAAGCGCCAGTTATGTAACCTAACAATACTTCAATTACATATATTATATTAAATTTTTATATTAGAAGTGTAAACAAAATGTAAGCAATCGTCGCAAAATGAGCGTAAGCGCAGAATGAGTTCCACACTCGTAAATTAAAATATAACATTCTTGATTCCGACAATGTCCAATAGGTCGCCTACTTATATTCTTTATAGATAACAGAAGTTAGATTTTATTAAAGCTTTATTAATTAATCCAAGTTTGTAAGAAAAATTAAGACCATTGTCTTTTTTAGTGGTCTAGTTTTTGTATGGCCACTTTTAGGGTAAAAGCCTCCTCCATATTTTTCCATTTCTCTTTGTCTTGAGCAACATTCATCCAGTTTTCTCTCGCTAGTTCTATAACGACATCTGTCCATCTATTCTTTTGTCGTCCTATACATCTCTTTCCAGTAGGTCCAGTCCATTTTGTTATTTGACTCTGATGGACTCTGGAGTCCATCTTTTATCCCGCGCTCCAGCAATATGACCTGCCCATTTCCATTTAAGCCTTAGAGCGTGTATAAGTGCATCTGTCAGTTTTATTTTTTTACGAATGTCAACATTTCCTGTTTTGTTTATTCTTCTCAACTTTTTAACTTAGATTTGAGAACCTTCAACTTGTCATGTCAGTTATTGTTAGCGTCCCAAAAAATATTTTACATGCAATGAAATTGTTGGATTTTAAAAATCATCTTCGACACGTAGAGGCAAGAGCGGCAAAAACTTCACAGCAAATAGGGGCTGTTCAAGTATTACGTAAGCACTATAGGGGTGACGGTGAGTGAGAGTGAGAGAGTAGTATTTGCCTAGTGGCTTCAGCGTGCGACTCTCATCCTTGAGATTTTCTTTATATGTGCGCATTTAACATTAGCTCGAACGGTGAAGGAAAACACCGTGAGGAAACTGGCTTGCCTTAGACCCAAAAAGTCGACGGCGTGCGTCAGGCACAGAAGGCTGATCACCTACTTGCCATTCAATTTACAGATGATCATGAAACAGAAATCTGATCCTACGAAGTTATATATTAATTAGACTCATAGTTGACGACTATAAGAACGTGTAAAAATAATCGTAGCAGTGTAGTTTACTCTTCAATAAGAGAGCTGGACAAAGAGAAAGAAAATCTTTATTATACATAATAAAGATGTAGTGTGTGAAGTGTTTAGTTAAAAAAAAGATCACCTACTTGCCTATTAGTTTAGCGAATGATCATGAAACAGATACAAAAATCTGTGGCCAAGACCTAAAAGGTTGTAGCGCCATTGATTTATTTTGTAGGGTTCGATTTTCTTATTTGGGGCTTACGTAAACAGTAATTATTTATACACTTTACATTTATTTACACACACATTCTCTGTACTTGAAAACGAAATACATTATCGAGGATTATATTTTTGACAGCTTTGCTTACTTTTGCTGTCAAGAGGGGGGGGGGGGGGTAAATTGCAGTAAATCTGCTTACGTAATACATGAACGCCACAATCCTTGAAAATTGGTAGTTTCGCCACTGTAACGCCTCCCCGTACTTCTAATTGCCGAAATCTCGTTCAAGCGATTACATACTTGTGAACATATAGTTGTTTTGTCATTTATTGAAAAACTTGTCCCCATTCGACCTTGCCCGATACAAAATATGCCCCGCAAATTGACCTTAATAACCCATTTTCCAGCAAAGCATTTATATTTTCAGTTCTAAAACTAGCCAGACACGAACGTGTCAAAGTTAGCATCGTATGGTCCAAGTAAAACTTTGTCAACGCGGGACACGTTTAAACTATTAAAGATTCATTTACTTGAACGACACTTAACTCTAGCAAGAAGAAAAATAAACGGTAAAAATTACGTTAACATAACATAAACATAGTATTGTCTTTTGTTAACATAGCTTTAACACATTAATAAAACACTTTTTAAACGGATTGAAGGTATGTATTATATTATTATAAACTTATAATTATTTACATAATTTTAAAATTATTATAAGTTTATAATAATATAATACATACCTTCAATCCGTTTAAAAAGTGTTTTCATAACATAAACAATCAAATAGTTCAATCGTTTATAATATCCTAAAAATAACAATCAATACAGTATTTAAAAAGAAAATTAAAACAAATATAAAAAAGTATAGTCTCTGTAACAGTGCTCATTGCTGACATTTTCTCGCTGCATTGAGATAATTTTTCGTTGAGGAACTCACCTGTGCTCAACGGTACTGTAAGGCGTCTATTTTTAAATAGCTAGAAAGCCACGGCCCAAGAGTCTCTAGTCCAAAGGGAACAAAATTTTTGGAGGAAAGATACTTGAGCCGTTTATTAGTTTCCGCCTGATCTGCTGCTCTACCATTTTTGCTTATCCGAGGGAGGTGAGCCGGGACTTACATGTCCACATAAGAAGCATCCCATACCAAAGCCCGCCCCATCTTCCAAGCGATCAACGGCAGTCTCTAGTGATGACAAAGACCCCCGATGCAAAATAGTTCGTCTAGTATGGAAAGTGTTGCAAAGCGTAATGTAAATATTGGTAAAATAATTAAGAACGTTCAATGAAAAGTAAACCACAATTTAAGGAACGTTTTAAAGTTTATTTTAACATAACTAAGTTCTTTAAAAAGCGTCGTAATAATATATAATAACATAGTTATGCGGCATGTGATAGTAGAACAGTTTAATATTTCATATACATAGAAAACAAAATAATGAAGTTAGAAAAAATCTCACAGAGAATATTTCACACTAGACGAACCATTTTACATCGAGCTTCGTATTATTATTTAACTCCAATATCAGCAAACCCAATTAATTTAAAAAAATATAAAACCTCTTTATTTCAGACCACAAACAAAACTCTTTTGACTCGGTGCAAACCTCACGCCATTTTGCTTTTTTCTTTAACACTCCCGTTTCAAAACTAAATTGCTTTCATTTGCGAATTAATGATTTAACTTTGTAAATTTAAGTGAGCCTAAAGTTAACACTTATACCAATATTTATAGATATATTGTGTTCTATATTTTCCTAATAGTCAAACTCATATACAGTGAATACTCTATACAGATAACACAACTTTCTCTACAGCTATGATACTTTTAACATTCAACACCTTTTGTCTTCAGTCACCGTGACCACGCACGCTGTAAAGCACGCGAAATGATGGAAAAATTTAAATTTAAAATTATGTAAAATAATTATAAGTTTATAATAATACTTACTAATGTTTTCTTTCAATGTGTAAAAGCTATGTTAACCAAATACAATACTATTTGGATGGTTTAGCTTTTCTTCCATACAATGATACACTCTACATAGCATTACACCCACTCTCAATAACGACAACAATTGAGTTATAAATTACATTTTAAGTTGCTAAAATTAGTAAAAACTGCGCAGCTGTGTACGTTCTTTTGTCGATTTATTGTCCGAGCCCGCAATAAACTCAGCTGTTTATTGCGGGCATTACGCATCCGAACTTTCTAAGAAATTCGTTGTTTTGTTTATATTGGTATAACTTGCGTGTATACTGTTGTTGACCATGACTAATAAGTAGGAGTCATGGATCATCTATACGTTTTTCTTCTCTCCATTCAACGACAACTCTCTATAACCTATCATAAATAAAATATCAAAATGCACGGTCCTTTCGGTGTCGTTATATAGAGTTGACGCTGTATAGTATATAGACGCCTAGTGGCTTCAGCATGTGACTCTCATCCCTGAGGTCGTAGAACCCCGGCTGTGCATCAATGGACTTTCTATGTGCGCATTTAATCGCTCATCCGAAGGTGCGTGTGGAAACTGGCTTGCCTTATATCCACAAAGTAGACGGCGCGTTTCTGGTGTAGGCTGATCACGTTCTTGCCTATTGTATAACAAATGATAAAACAGATACAAAAATCTGACGCCCACAAAGGTCGTAGTGCCACTGAATTTTTATAGTCGGAGCTCATTAGTTGGCGGGACTCGCGTCTCCTCTTGTGCTACTTATCTTACTGACATACTTGATAGATCACATCGTTTACACTAAAATTTTCTCAAAAAATTAGTAGTAGTTCGATGTGCGTAAAGTCCTGGCTAATTAAGCCAGCCTGCCAGCCAGCCCAGAAGTGTAGACTTTCAAGGATTTCTGTTCAAAAGTCAAAAATCAACGTTTGTAAGGAGCTGCAACCATTACACCACGTTCCACATTTAACATAAGCAATTAATAAATTGCTGAAGTTGAAAATTATTATAATAAAATAAATTAAAAACAAAGATTTGTCTCGGATTGTCAAAGAAGATATCAACAGGAGGCATGGTGAAATAGGACGCACTTACACTCTCGTGGGAACAACAATAAATCCATAGTCGAAATAACTAACATCACCGCATACACGAATTCAAGTACGAAAGTCACCACAAGTAGCACCCGTTCACGAGTATAACGCATGGTCAGCCATCGGCCCCCTCGCCATATTTTATGGAGAGTGACAACCCGATGTATAGATGCTCGTTCGTTCGTTGGGAAGTATTCACGCATTCCAGGACTACGTTGGTGACTGATTGCTCTGCGCTGAAACAGCCTCCAGGGACTGTCTGTCGTACTTCGAGCGTTGGTTATACCCCATAGCGTATGATGTGTTAGTGTCAGCTCCGATAAGCTCCCGTCTCATGTCGCCTGGTGAGGTGAGGACGATATCTGGATGTTTCTGGATATACTAACAACAGTAAGGACCTGTGAAAATAGAAATAACATTGTTATTTCTAGGAAATACATAATTTCTAATAATATTTAGCAACATAGTTGGCAAGTGTGGCCGAGTGTTTTGCGACGTGTTACGCGGAATTAGTTTTCATACGAGTGCCAAACTATTTATTTTAGGTTCTATAAACACTTGTGTTTTCATTCAAAGCCATTAAATACGATCTTTGACACTCCATAAGTGTCAGTGACAACTAGTGTACGTCAAATCTAATACAGTGCCACGTTCTCTTCTTAGCGGCTGAAATTGTTACTACCGTCGCCATTTTGAAATACCAGACTGACATTATCAAATAGCTCTTAAATACAACATACATTTATGTAGTTTTATTCCTTGCATTATTGATTACTGTGTATCTTAAAACAAATAACAAAACCTATCATGTCAGTGGTTCCTAAGTTAGTGTGACATTTAAGCCTAGAACAGTATTTTCTAGATACTAGTATACATTGTCTTATTAATCCTGCATGACTTCAAATTATTCCCCTTATAATGGTTAATTTTTATTCACTGGCAATACTAATATACATGTCTGCGACGCTCTAACCGGCCACGAAAAATATATGGTACTGTACATCATCGTAAGGGAGACAGAACTTCTGACTATCAATACTCTGCTAGCGGACTTTAAACCCTAAGAGGATAACTCAAAAATACTTTATTCATATAGGTAAATAAGTACTCTTATGAACGTCAAAAAGAAGTTAAGTTAATGGTAAATTTACATTTACTACCAGCTCGCAAGTCAAGGGCGTAGAAGAACTGTCAAGAAACTGTCACAAATCGCTAAGTTTTGATAATCTATATTATATATATAGATATTAAAGATATATTTAAAAAAAAAATATTGTCGTCCCATATTCACAATGTTCAAAATCAGCAGAATTTTCCAAATTCCGTTTACAAAAACCAACCTAGGAGTTCAGGCACCTTTCATTCACAATTATAACGGATTAAACAGTGCTCATCCGGAGCTTGATATATTCGATTGTTGGATGATCGATTTTAACAAATCATTGTTAAGTGCGTATCTCATGCTAGTTTTTTTCTTCTTCTTTACTATAAGCAAAAAATTATTTTTGTTTTGTAACATTTATGTTAACCAAAATTGTCATATATTTTAGAAAATATACCTTGTAACTCTACTGTAGATGCATTATGTATGATGTGGTAAACTTCAAATAAAATCATAAATATATTATAGTTTTAATTACGTTTTTCGGGTATACAGTTTGCATTGTATTTTCATAAATTTAAGACATAACGTAGTCAATATCCGCGATGGACTCCTAAACTACTTAACCGATTTTAAATTAAATTGGCACACCGTGAGCAGTCTGGTCCGACTTAAGAGATAGGATAGCTTAGATATTTAATTATAGTCGCAATTTTATTTTATTGCAAATTATTTGTCTATAATTAATTGACAGTCACAATTATCTGTTAACTCCAAAAGATTCTAACAGATGTCGATACTTTTCGACTGGATTGAGTAAGTAATCAATAGCACTGCTATGGTAAACCGACAAACGTGTCATATAAGCTACAATTCAATATCATGATTACCACGTGTTATTGAGGCTAAAGTATAAATTAAATTTATTTTGTAGTAAACGAAATACCGTGAAATTCAGTTACATACTAGGCCATGAAACCTTGAGTCGAGATCGTTAAGTCGAAATCTCGTGGGATTGAGAAACAATCTCGCGAGATCTCGGTATTTTCGAGATCACGGAATCTTAGATATTTAGGAGAGAATTTGGTAATCATTTCTTAATAAATTGAGATTGCTGTCTAATAAGCGGTATCTTATGTCATTTGCTATATACCAAGATACTGAAAAGGCCTTCTCAGACTAAATACAGGTTGCACAAACATGAATCAGCTATTATAAGTGAAGTGTATAAACCAACCTCTTACTCTTCATTACTCATCTACAGATTAATCTCTACTTTATGACTGACTCTTGTCTATCTTATCTCGCAGAAACATATGAAGGACTTTTAGCTGCTCTCTTCTCTTTTCCTTTTTGAAGATTCGTGATGGTTTTTATAGCACCAACCCATAATATAATTTTCTGTTGCCTTTGAAGATCTTTCTGTTTATATTTATAATGACAGGATTTTCAAATTCGCCGCAATTCGCAGGTACGTACGAGGTACGCCTGTTTGTCGAAGAAATTAACTTTTCTAATACAACAGCCATTTAATCTCGTTAATCCTAAAAGGTCTTGTTATTGAGTTTCGAGATTGATCTCGTAAAATGGTATGAGATCTCGTGGGATTGACAAATAGCCTCGAAGTGAGACTGACTCCCGCGAGATCGGAATGTATTCCCAACATTATACGTACCGAGCTTTCGAAGGAAAATTCGTTCTTTTGTTCACAAATTGGGATTGCTTGCTCGTGCTTTATCATATATAATATAGCTAGGTATGAATGCTGGTGCAGCAAAAGACGTCCGACGAGAAGACAGACTACTCAATAACAGTGAAATAAGAATCGTGTTTTATGTAAATACTAACACTAGTCTAAAATAAACTTTAATATTTCTAATACAGATTTTTCTTCTTACCATTTAACGACAACTCTTAGTATCGTCAAAATATACACAGTCCCTGGAGTGTCGTTATATTACACTATATACAGAGCAAGACATCGGACCTACTTGCTTGTAAAAAATAATAATTTGATAAATGTGTTCTGTGCACTTAAAATGGCGGTTTAGTGCCTTCTCGTTATACGCCCTTGATTTACGGCTGGCTACGTTAATTTGGAATCATTTCATGTTTATTTCACTTATATTTTTTAATATTACATAAAGTTTACATTTTAAAACTAACTTATAACTTAGACTTACACCAGACATGTATTTTAGAACAGAATGCACCCGTTATGTTAAGTGATACCGCCCATGGGCACTCAATGCCAGAGGGCTCGCGAGTGCGTTGCCTTTTAAGAGTTCGTACTCTCTTTTCTCGAAGGACTCTAAGTCGAATTGATTCGAAAATACTTCAGCTTCAGTTATGTCCACTGCCTCAAAAACACTCAGTTATGGAACAATCGTGATATGGGTGGAATTTTGATACCTGGACGTCCGATGATAAAACTCATGTTCAATTCAATCCGCAGAACTCCTCTGAACTCGATTGTTCTCAGCTATAAATGTATCTGTGGCTTATTTTAAATTCGGAACACGATGACATAACATATGTCACGCGAGCTAAATTTGGCGCGTACGGTCGTCGACTTTGCCCACTAACCTTTTACATGTATCATGTGTTCATAATGTCTTCTTGTCGGATTATTTATGAGTATATCTCCACATAGAACTCCTGCAGACGGAGGCCTTTGCCCGTGAAGGGTTTCCGATCAATTACTGAAGGAAGATTATTATGAAATGGTCATATATCAAAAAACACGTACGTACGTATATACACGTAATACTTTGGCGTAACACGATAAAAGTAGTTTGTAGTTTGTAGAAAAAACGACACTAACAATAGAAAAAAATATATTTAATACATTGAAAGTTTTATAATAACGCATTATCGAATTAAATAAAGCTTATTTTTATCATTTCTACACATTGAAATGGACATTTTTTTATTTTAAAAAGCTAACTATGCTAACTTGAGTGTCGGTTTTTTGTCTGTGCACGCGCATCGTAAAAATTTACTGTCATCATTTTTCCGTTACGCTCCGAAAGAAGTATATCTTCAAACAGGACAAATGTACATAACAAATGTAAGTCTACTTTTGTTATATAAATTAAAATGGGTTTTTAATATTCTGCATCAGCTTTTGCGTCGTGACGATCCGTTGAAGGATTCTTTCGTTCGTCACTATTTGGATCCAGCTGAAGCAGTCTTCATTAATGACTGAAAGATTTAAACAACAAAGTCACAACGCCTCGGTAAACAAGTACAACATCGCTTTTCATCGGAATCATTATTGTCGGCGCTCGACTAAAGTGCAATTCTTTGTGAAAACGGATGATTTTCCTCAAAACAAAAGAGTTGGGAAAATGAAAACATTTTTAGGTCGAGCTTTTCACAAATAGGGTTCACGAATCAATCTAGACGGTACTGTTACTGGATTAATGGTGATAAAGATTAACTTAGTGAGAGCAGTGTTGCCTTAGTGTGCCTCATCATCTCAGAGGTTGTTTTCCGGCTGTGCACCAATGTACTGTCTTTTTAGGTGCGCATTTAACACTAGTTCGAACGGAGACAGACAACGTGAGGAAACCGGCTTGCCTTGGACCCAAAAAGTCAAAGGTGCGTCAGGCAGAAGGCTGATCAATGATCATGTACTTGCCTATTAGATTGATAAATCAAGAAACAGGCCTAGACCTAAAATGTAGCGCCACTGGTTAAGTATACAGAACTTATCAGTCGTATTCATCATTGCTGAAGGTTGTGTGACTGTAAGCTGCCTGCTGACCTGCTATTGTCTCTCCAGTTTGTTCCGTCTATAGCTTGCATTAGCTGATATGAGGAGAATTGTTGATCACACCAGCGCAATATGGAAAGTGGCAGAACAACGGACTATCAATTTTTTTTACTAAGGTTATTGACTTTTAAAAGTTTATTGAATATTTTAAGAGTGATATGTTTTGTTTAATTCCACAGAGTATGTCGATGTTGTTCTGAAATTAAGATCTGTTCGCTTAAAACTTTTAAATTATCTTCTTTAAAAACTTTGCTGGAATAGATAGGTATTATTTGTTCCAAACTTGTTATTAACAAAACTCTTCTACGACCTGTGCTCGCTTATGGTTCTGAAGCCCTTAGCAAGAAAGACAAGATTTCTTACCTAATTTTCGAGCGGATGCTTCTTCTCGAAGAGTCTTTACTGACAACCAATTTTGAAGTCAAACTTCACATCATTACAACTAGATTTACGCGTCTCATTTTTACGTTACGAGCCATCTTTTACTTGTAGCAGGGTTGATTTGAAGAGATTCGAAGCCATTAATAACAAAAATATATAATAACGATAACAATGATAGTAATAAATTCTATTACAATTAATGAAATCCTGTAAGAATCTTAGCAGTGATAATGTAAAATGAAATAATTGTATTATTTGTATTCATGTATATGATAACAAAATTCTTTTGTTAAACTTTATCTAATTTAACATTATTTAACCAATTTTTGTACAGTTGCATATAGTAGATAATTAATAAGATCATAAAGATGTTTCACTTCTTACGCGTGTACACTAGTATACGCACACTTTTTGTATTGTCACTAACATATGGAACATTTTGCTACCCCATAGAAACTGTTCACGTAGTCTATTTTTACTGTCGGTTTTTCGTTTTATCGAATTTCAATCTTTAATTATATACTTTAGGTTTTATCAAAATTAAACTCAGTCTAATACTACATTTAGATAATGAAAAATAGTCTAATTTAGATTAAGTATAATAAAACGTTTTTAAATATTGTCATTTTTATGCAAATTAATAACTAGTCAGATCAGTCGATCTATATAAGTATTTACCTTTAAACCATTTGACAGGTCTCTGCCAAAACGTTTTTCTCGTTGTACCGAGGCAACTGCCAATTAAATTTATAATGAGGACCTAAATTTCATCTCCTATTCATATTTAAACAAACCTTTCTCACCTTCAGATTAAGTACCACTGTTTATTTTGTATGCATTAAACTGAACTTGAGAAATTTTCGTTCAACTGTAAAGTTTCTTGTTGAATGTTGCCGGTCTTTGTACTCCCCTTACTTGGAGATTTAGTTTTGAATTTAGGATTATTGACTTTCTATGTTCGCGTTTTACACTTGCTCGTACGAAGGCAAACATCACGAGGTAACCATCATCATGACAGCATATAACGGATAAATAAAAAAATCAAGTCAATACATTAGCGTCTATGCGCTGTTCGTCTGACAGCTGTCAGCCGCCATTGCTCCGATTTTACAATAACTGTTCGCGCTCAATCAGTGTCAATCAAAGAAGCATGACAATATCGATTTGACTTTGACACACGAACCGGAGATGGTAGGTGGTATCACGGCGTAATGGCGCAAGGGAAAAGGGAAGTAAAATTTTCGCTGTCGCGTGCGCACTAAATATATACCGCATACCGTATAGCATTTACTTTTTTTTGATTCTTCAATCCAGTGTTTGGAGTGAGATATGTTGATCGTAAGCGCTAGTTTTAGTATTATCGATTATGGATTCCTTTTTTTATTATACTGACACGCGACAACCGAACCAGCGCATATTTCACCGAGGGAAGGGAGCATCCTGGATAGAGCTTCCGGATACCCAGGCCCACACAATAACAATATTGAATACTAACAATTTAAAAATTCCAGCCCAGCTATGATACATTATTGTAATGTTCAGCGCGCCGTCATATATATCATAGCCCATCTATAATCTCGTGTGTTTTATAACCTAACTCAATACATTTTTATGAATTGATAGTGTAACGTTAAACACACTACACAAAGTACTCGTCGAGCGAGTTAGTTTATCTTGCCCAAGCCGCGTACAAATTATTTGAAGTCTAGAAAAAGTATGAAGGTTTGCAATTATGTCAATCAATTACCATCTAACATTCGTAGTATTGGCGTGTTTAACCCATTCAAATTGGCATTAAATAAATCAGAATTAGGCTAGTAAGCTAAAATTAGGGCGGCTGATGGCCACGTGTATCTCGTTCGTATGTATTAAGTTTCTCATGTAATCTATAATATGAAAATGAATCGCAAAATGTGTTGATAAGCGCATAACTCTGCAACGCCTGGAACAATTGTACCAATTCCTTTTTTTAATGTTCGTTGAAGTCTAAGGATGGTTTTTACGGCGAGAAAAATTCGAATAATTTCCGGGAAAACACTAAAACAGCCCTTTTCTTTTACCATAGAAACGTTTTGTAAATAAAATGTAGAGTCAATTTGAACTTCATTGCTATTCAACAAAGTTCATATTAAATTACAAGCACTCACTGTTGTCAAACCAATCGCGTTAAAAAAAAGATTGAATTTTTGAATTATTAATTTAATATCCCTATCTCAGCAAAATCATTTGAATACATACTAATAGGAAAATATATCAAAGAGGCACAGAATTGTCACTTTTAGGTTCCCACTATCCTTTTAGATTATTTTCCAATCAGGTTTGAACCCTAAGTTTGCCTCTTAGTTTGAAGCCTCTTAGCAGACATCCCAGTCGGGGTTTTTTAGTGGGTCACAAAAGAGTGGACAAAGTTCGTGGAAGCGAGGATACTTTGGTCACCCGAGCTGATCCTCACACATCGGCCTATCATCAGGGTGATGGTTCTGCCATGAGAATTTTTTGCGCCGACTTTAAAATTGGTAGGAACAAAAAACTGCCACATTTCAAATCTTTTTGACAGAACATAGTCTGTGGGGTCCGCTAGTGAGTTATAAAATTCTTTAAAAATTGTAAAATTATTACATCTGTACTACTAGTTTGTGAGGGAACTTTTGTTTGTATTATGTACAAAATACTTTTTTTATTCATTAACATATCTTCGCTACATCTGACATTAGACATAACATTTATTACTAACAAAACACACACAGAGAAAAACATAGTAACAATAATAAAAAAAACTTTTTCAAGAAAAAGGTTTAATTGTGTAATGCGTGTGTGCTGTGGTTGTAATTGGCCCTGGCTCAGCATTATGCTGAAGAGGAGAGTTGTTCCACAGCGCTGGTCATTCTGCCAGAGACCAAAAAACTAATAAGAATCTAATACTCAGTAGAAACAAACAATAAAAGTTAGCAGTGTAAGCAATGAAGAAAAAAAATGTAAATAAAATTAAAAATAATTGTTAAGTACATAAATAAATATTATTGGGCGGTTTAAAAACTATGTGAGACTTTTGTTGAGTTAGTAGATGTTTTTTATAATTGAGACGAAAATTTGATTTTAATTGAAGATTTTTCAACGCAGGATATTAGATTACAAGCTTTATACCTCTTATTTTTGGCAATATAGTACATATTTTCATACCTCTTCCACCATCCATCACAAATCCAATCTCCAATCGGCAAACCTTGCTACGTCAGCCAGTATATATAAATAATTTATAATTATGCCATTACAGGAATGTCCTGAAGGTGTGGTGCATGAAGAGTCATTCAAGGATATTTACGCGAAATTCTTTCCACATGGCAGTGAGTATAGCTTCTTTATATATATATATTCTTTATATATATAATATATCCGACGCAACCTTTTTTTTAAATACATGTATATTTACTACGACATCATGGAACATTACGATCTAGCCTAACTTAAGACTAATAAGTAATTTAAGTCTAACCTAATTTACTAAAAAGGATTGTTATCATAAGTGTCCGATAACACTACTTATAGCCTCTATTAAAGGCAAGACACTCTGTTCTTGTGTTAATTCACTTAATATTAAAGTACACTAACACTAATTCACTTGTTCAAATGGTTTTGTCCTTTTCAATCTTCTCACTAGGCCTGTGGTGTCAAGGAGTTGAAGAGCCTAGACATTCACGTGATGGTGACGACTTAAAACACATAAATATTTATATCACACCACTGCCGTACACTTACATTAGAGTCCATCTACCGAAAAACTTCGCTGACGAAATGGGTATTTCCGGTATATCATCGCCGTGAAGCCTGCAAAAGGCCAGGAGACTTCTGTGCTTCTGGAGCAAGCTGGGCTGTCTCAGTTAGCCAGGCTTTACGTATACCTAATGAGAGTCTAAGTGCGGAAACTGAGTGTACCAGCCACTAACCCATTTGCAGTATCTCAGAACAAGATGTTGTAACTCACTCCGACATAGATAATATTTTTTCGACAGTACTCCGTTCTGATTTTATGTTGTATGTGATTAGTGTTATGCCGGCATAATGTAACTTCAATCCCCTTTGATTGAAGTTACATTTAATAGCGTATTTGGTTATGTACATTTATAAAAAATAATATTAGGCAAGCAGGATGTACCTAACCTTAAACCGCCACCATGGATGTTCCCAGGAGGCTCGCAAGTGCGTTGCCGACGAAACTAAAATAATCCAGTTTATCCATAAAGCAGCAGAGCAGTGTTGGCTTAGTGGCTTCAGCATGTGACTCTTATCCCTGAGGTCGTTCGATCCCCGGCTGTGCACCAATGGATTTTCTTTTCATGTGCGCATGTGTACATTAGCTCGAACGGTGAAGGAAAACATATTGACGAAACCCGCTTGTCTTAGACCCAAAAAGTCGACAGCGTGCGTCAGGCACAGAAGGCTGATCACCTACTTGCCTATGATTAACAAATGATCATGAAACAGATACAGAATCTGAGGCCCAGACCTAAAAAAAGGTTGTAGCGCCATTGATTTATTTTTTATATCCATAAAGCTGCTTTATGGTCATTAATTTTGTGTCAATGTATAGTTAGTGGTAGTAAGTGTAGGATAAAGAAAAGGTTGTTTAAGTAACTTGAAGACCACATACTCCTATCAAATATGTCTTCTGTGTCTGACAAAACTTACAATGAGCCTTTCCCTCAGACCTGCAACGCACCCACGTGAATGTAAATGGGTGTACATGGGCTACGACAATTGCCAGTTTTGGACGGCTTGTTTATGCTATAAATATAAAATAAAGATTTAGATATTGCCGCTCTTCTCTCTTCCTTACGAAAAGATGGATCTTAGATGGTAAATAAAATCTAGATAAACAGGACAGGAAGGAATATTCTTAACTAATAGTAATAATTAAAAATTCATAAACAAAAAATTTAAAGTTCCCTGTGGCAGTGTACTTTTAACGCTTCGTTGAGGAAAGCACCAGCTCTGGGGTCACTTACCAGGCGCCAACTTAAATCTTTAATTAGCTGTTCACTTGAACACGCCCAAGAGTCTCTACTCCAAAGGAAACAATATCGAAGTTGGAGCAAAGACTCTTATATTTTAGCTTATTATTTTCATTGAGAGTGTTCATGCGTATCACTTAACATCAGGTGAACCTCCTGCCTTATAAACTATACTGTATTTCATTTTAATCAAAACAATAGCCAAAACGACAGTAAGATGTTAAATGAAAGTCGTCTTTCATCGTGGTAAAATGTTTATTTGTCGTAAATAAAATGATTTGTTCATTATTTCAGATTCTGCGCTGTACGCCCATTATGTTTTCAAGGCATTTGATGTCAACTGCAGTGGTGCTATAAGCTTTCGGGTAAGTGCTTCATTCTGTTAATGAGGTTTAAGTTTTTTTGTGGTTTCTCTTTTTTTATTTTTTTCCCATGATAGCTTGCTTATGTTGTTATAATTGATGTGTAAATGCAGAGATGAGATGAGAATTTAGATGATAATTGAGCAATTAAAGTACCGAACAATTATAGATTAGTGAACTCTTCTGAACAAAATAAAAATATAACCTATTTTGCTAAATGATATAAAAATATACCAATAGCGTATAGACAAAAGCACCATCTAGTATAGAGAAGCTGTACCATAACAACAAGTAACACTTCGATTGTATCGATCGATCGACGGTTAACTTTGTAAGTACTACAAAGGTCTGACAAGAGATGGTCGTCACTTGTAGCATAAAATTATACTGCCAGTCGATCAATCTAGTATTTACAAATATGGAAGAAGTAATGAATGAACTAAAGAATATCCAAAAGGAACTCGACGAACAAAAAGTTACGGTCCTAAAAGATGGAGAAAGATAACCCAAAATATAAACATCATTTTAGAGGAAAAATTTAAAATATTAGATGATAAATATAATAATCTCAAGGAACAAATTGAAAATCAAGAGAAAAGCTGATATTTCATTGAAAAACAAATAAGGAAGAAACATGTCGTCTATTTTGGTTTACAAGAAACAGAAAAATCAGATGCAAATCTAGAAAAAATAATGATCAACTTTTCTTTAGACCTGGATCATAGGGATATACAAGAAATAAGGAGAATAGGACAAAAAGGGGATAGACCTAGACCGATACCGAGACCGAATAGTCCACACTCGGTATAAAAATCAACATACTCAAAGTGAGCAGCTTATTGAAAAATACAGATTTCTATATAAAGGAAGATTATCCACAAAATGTCCTTAAAAGAAGAAAAGAGTTACAAGAACAGGCACGAACTGAGAGAGAGAAAGGAAATGCGATAAACATGACATCATAAAAGCAAGGATTTGTCTTCTATCAGTAGAGAATTGGTGAAATAGCTGCACGCACTTACATTCGCGTGGGCACAACAAACAAATAAAAGAAAACACTTTTACCGGATGGAAGCTGTGTATTAACTTATAATTATTTTACATAAGTTAACAAAATACTATACGAAACACACAAATAGTCGAAATAACTAACATCACCGCATACACGAATTCAAGTACGACCTGTCACCACAAGTACGTAGTTACCTAACACTGAAAATGTTAAGAACTGGCCAGTTAGAAACATTGCAGGTGAAATCTTTTTTGAATTTCCATTTTAGAACTCTTTGGTAACCTTATGTAATATACTGCATTCATTTGTCATTTGTTTTTGAGAATTGCAAATCTAAAACTCTTGTTACACGTGAAAATGAACCTAACGCGAGAAAATTTTCGGTCATTGATTTATTATGAGTTTCGTTGTGGTCATTACTCAACAACAAAGCTATGATAGGCTGCGATTAGCATTTCTTAATGAAGCCCCATTTCGTGCCATGATTTACAATTGGTTTAACGAGTTCAAGCGTGGACGTAGCAATGTCAATGATGATCCGCGTGAGGGACGTCCTTTAACAGTGACTACTGAAGATAACATCAGTGCTGTTCGACCATGATAGAGGAAGATAAGAGAGTGATCTATCAGCAGATACAAGCAAGCCTAGGTATTTGTATGAGTCAAGTTCAAAAAATGTTCCACGTACATTTAGGTGTCAGGAAGCTTAGTACCAGATGGATTCCCCATACTTTAACCGACGACCAGAAACACCTTCGCATGGACTGGTGTCGCCAGCTGGATATATTGCTACGAAATGGAAAAGAAAAGACAATCAGCACAGTGGGTGTTTATTTTCGAGGTTAACAAAGGTAAAGAAATGAAAAAGTCAAAGAAATAAGATGATTGCCTCCTTTTTTGGTCGGAAAAGTAATTTCCCTACAGTTGTGCTAGAAGATGGAAGGATATTTACTGCAGACTGGTATGTCAATCGCTGTTTGCCTGTTGTCTTGCAAAAAATTCGACAGCAGCGCCCTCGAAGCAGGATCCTCCTTCACCACGGCAATGCTTCAGTGCACTCCGCATATCGGACTGTTGAATTTGACTATGGCAGAAGTAGAGATAATGAGTCATGCGCCATACAGTCCTGACCTGGCACTCTGCGATTTTCATTTATTCCCAAGAACTAAAGATAAAATTCGAGGTATTCGCTTTACGAGCCCTGAAGATGCGGTGAAAGCGTACGAAAATGCCATACAAGAGACTCCTAAAGAAGAATGGGCCCACTGCTATCAGTGGTTCCATCGAATGCGACGATGTGTAGAGAGGAACGGAGATTACTACGAAAAACAATAAAAGTATTGGCAACTTTCTATATTAAGCAGTTTTTCATTTTCTAATACTTTCAGTGTTACCTTGGTAGCACCCGTTGATGAGTATGACGCATGGCCAGCCATAGGCCCCCTCGCCATACTTTAGGGAGAGAGACAGCCTGACGCATGGACGCCGCCATGCACGCAAAAGCAATTACACGTTAGGCTATCCAATAACTGACTGGGTAATCCATTTATTAGCCATATACGTTGTTTGCTCTCAACGTACTTGCGCTAACGCTGGGGTCTGTACGTCATGCTCAACTCATTTTTTTCGAAACAAATCCCAAAACACCACCACACCTTTTTTGTTAAGTGTTTTCGAATAAGAAAATGAATTCACACTTTATTCAATAGACATCTTTTTCAGACACATGGTTGTAAAAATAAATGCGATGATGTATGTACAAAAAGCAAAAAACGAAACGAACTTATCAAAAATGCTTTCTAGTCTAAAGTCGGACAAAACTGTTAGTGTAGTGTTCGATTCCTCGTACCTGAACACTCTTATATTGAGGTACCTTTATATACAATTTTATTACTGTTAGGTACATCCCAGATGTTTGCTTTAAATAATAAAGGGTTTTAGTTTTACTGTATATTAACCAATGGCGTATAACAATATCATATAAGCGAAATAATGTAATGTTAATGGCTATGTAACAAATAAATGCAATGTAACACTTGGCTATATTCTCGGGGCGTAACTCCCATGATTTAGTTAATTGCTATGAAACGAATGAATGCAATGTAACTGTTAAAGACAGTGCCTACATCTGCCTATGCTCTCCGGGCGTAACTCCGACGATTTAGGAAATCGTAACGCTTATAAAACTAAGAAAGCCTGAGAGCAAAATATACAGCCTTGGCTCGTACTTTAAGGTACGGCCCCTGTCCGGCAGAAGGTCTCCTTTAATGCTAACCTGGCAATCTTGTCGGCCCATTGCCCTTGTTTTGCCATTTTGGGCCAGCCCATTTGTTTGGTTTTTACCATCTCCACGTGTAGGGCATGATCATCAGCATTTATTTTTGTTTTTCGTTGACTTTCACTTTTCTGTTTGTCGTTTGTTTTATTCCAAGAATTCTTGTTTCTATTGCAGTGGCGTGGCAGCGCATGTTTTGGCTTTCTTTTTGTTTTGGAAAATTCAAGTTTATACCCCATATGCAAGGCAAGTCATCAAGCCGTTTCACCACGTTTGTTTCTGAGTTGTCTCCTTATAAACGAACTCTGCGTTGTACAAAAGCGGAAAACATATTGTTACGAAGACGGGTCGACTGCAATGTTTCTAGATTTTTCCACTAGTTAGAGAACTTCTACAGTAGCAAGCCCGCCTAGAAAGTTCTCGAATATTGTTTAGAATTATTCCCAGGGATATAAAAGCGAGCCGAAACGCGACTAGTCACCTTTAGTTTGGAATGCGATAACAAGAGAGAAACACCGAAGCGATAAAGTGCGAATAAAGTGAATACAAGTGATAAAGTACTGTGTGAAGTGTGCATAAATGAAGTAATTAGTGACTGTGTTTTTGTTTGTTATTAGTGCATCTCTGCAATTAATTTGTGCCCATAAATTCCTCATTGATTTTACAAGAAATAAACCTTTGAAGAAATCTACGGCATTTTCTATCCGATCCCCTAGCTCGTAACAATATATTATTTCATTCCCCTATCTCTGGGCCGTGGATTTCGAGTACATAGCTTATTGAAGATTAAAATTGGCGCCTGGTAGTACCGGTGATCCCAGAGCTAGTGCATTCCTGGCTCAACGAATGAGTATCGCACACAGGGACCAAACTTTTTAAATTTGTGTTTATTTTGTTTTTATTATTTCATCCATGAAATATTATGACTTATAGCTAGCAATAAATAATGTTGTTTACGTATGATAACAATGCGATAAAGTCGAAAGTTTTCCTACAGTTTTCTACGCTTTTCCTTAATATACGATTTATGTTCGTGTTTTGTTCTCCGAGCCTGAGCATTGTTTGGTATAGTTTTGTACCCATTGACTAGGTATTTTAGTATTTTAGTCACGAAACATGTGTCTTTACTAAGATGTACCATACAATACGATCTAACTACTTATAAGGATTATTAACATATTAAGTGTCCAATATTACTAGTTACAATCTCTATTAAAGGATTAGACACTCTGTTCTGGGGTTGTATTTTTTCTGTATTTACTACTAACTTCCCCTAACTTTTTACAAACAAATTTAAGTGTGATCATAAGGGTATAGTGAAAAAAAACTATTTTAATTGCATACCTACTAACGAATTGTAGGTCGTAGCATTTGCTACGCCACGTAGCGCTTGCTACGCCACATAGCGGTCTATCAACAGTAGCGGAAACATGCCTGTGGTCAATTCGATATATATAGCTACGCTGTAGCAGTATCTACGCCGTAGTACGTCCGTTGGCATACGTTGGAAATTGTATTTTTCTCAACTGTAACTTATCGTCGCGCGGGACTTCTAAGCTATATATCAATATCTTATTCGTTTATGTTAATTTTAGTTATACCTATTCATAAACGGCTTATAAATCTTTTCATAATATCAAGGTTAAGGTCAAGGAATGGGGACACAGTGTATGTTTTGAACGAACTAAATTTATAAAACATTTAATAAAAGTGGTACATTTAGATAGATAAATCATAAAAATCTGTCAGCCATAGAAAAATAGGCATGCAAATCTCATATTAATTATCATGATGTCATAATAAGAACAGTACTTATAACTGTTATCAAAACTTATGGTCCGAATACTCTCCCTTTAAAGACACCTTGCCTTTAAATTTAATCACCCAAATGAAGCATTACTCGGCAGTGATACAGCCGTGTTGGATCCCTCAGTATATACAGGCTTGACACTTTAAATGATTTTGACAATTTCTGATTTTGTTTATCATAATTGCTTTAAGAATATATTAATATAAATTATTATGATAAAAAAGTTTACATATATCAAACACAATAATAAATAAATAAATCAGTGGCGCTATATCCCTTTTTAGGTCTGGGTCTGTGATTTCTGTATCAGTTTCGTGATATATCAATCTAATAGGCCATTAGATGATAAGCCTATGCCTGGCAAGCCCGTTTTGTAACGATGTTTTCATTCACCGTTCGAACGACTGTTAAATGCGCACATGGACAGTCTAATCATGCACATCCGGGGACCTTTTCTTGTATAACATAACTATTATTGGATGATTTCTTCATTGAATAAATGAATTGCTGGCGCTTTTACTTATCACAAACTTATTTGTACTTAATCCTGCAAAGACAGATCTTTAACTTTAAATAATTGTGTACTGGTTCAAACGAGACACGAGACTGACTCATTAAAGGTCACACCAACTTACATAATAAGCCTAAAGCAAGGACGAAAATAATAACCCCTGAAATGACCAACAAAGTAGTAAAAATAATTTAAAAATGTGTGATGTAAGAAGTGAAATTTCTTTATGACCTTATTTTACGAAAAATCGATCTACTATATGCAACTTTACAGAAATTGATTCAATAAAGTTAAATTAGATAAAGTTTGACAAAAGGCTTTTATTATCATAGACATAATCATGGCGCGTAATGGAATAATGTGACGCGTAACCGAAAAATATGATAGTATTTTTTCTACAACGCCGATAAAGAAGTTTCACATCAAAAATGAATTAAAAATGATTAATTAATTGACCAATCTATTACTTCAGCTATGTATCTCGTTGCGGTGGTTAAATCTGTCAGTTGTCAATTGTTTTTGGTCAATTGTCAGTATTTTAACGTTTAACTGTACAATTAAAGCTGCACTTTACACCTCTGTCGAGTGCCTGGCACTATGCCAGGGTCGTTAAGCCTAGGTATTCTAGTTCTAGGCTTGTTTTAGTAATTTTTAATCGGGCTCTTCAACTAGAGCCCACTGTTTAGTTAGAGAGGATTTTGTCTATGACATTTGACTTTGAAATTTTTTTTTAATTATTTAACAAAGGTGTAGGAGTCTCATCTGTTGTTAAGTGATACCCATGGACACATTTACTGATAGCTCACAAGTGCCATCCTTTATATATAGGCATTATTTATCAATAAGAAAACATGTCAGAAATTGTTTCACAGATAAGATTTTACGATGAGGAGAATATTTGATCTCTGGCCTGAAATGTCATAGGATGTTATCGTTCTGAAATAAGCATTTAACACTCATTTCCTGCCAGTATCTATCGTCTTTTCTAAGCTTTTGGTGTTATTATTGGCAATAAATGTAAAGATATTGGAATATTTGACTTTTACGGTTATTTAAGAACAGTGTTGGCTTAGTGGCTTCAGCGTGCGACTCTCATCCCTGAGGTCGGTTCGGCTGTGCAGCAATTGACTTTCTTAACATTCGTACGGTTAAAGGAACCGGCTTTTGGCTTAAGGAGCGTTCAAGTATTACGTAACGAATTTTGGGGGGGGGGGGGCCCTCTTGTAAAACGTTACGATATGGGGCAAGGATTGAATTACGCGTTATTGTTAATATTATTTTCGACTTTCCAGTACTTAACACCACATAATGGTAAGTGTTAGGTATAAATAGTCACTGGGGGGTGGTCACGAAACGTTTCACTATTGGATACAGAAAACGTTACGGTGCGTTCCATGGGGGGGGGGGGAGAAGAATCTCCAAAAATCTTTGAACGTTCCCTCAAAAAGTCAGCATATATGCCTATTAGATTGTCAAATGATCATGAAACAGCCTGATGCATAGACCTGGAAAGGTTGTATAAGGTTCGATGTAAAGAATGAAGTAAACACGTTCATCTCGTATGTTATATTGTGTATTCATCTTAATAATTAGAGGACATTTATCTTATAGACTAAAGCGTTACATATACGTATACGTTTTTACCCACTAAATATTACGATATTTGCTATATACTTACGTTTACGGTTGCAGTGGTCATTCTAACTGGAAAACCTCTGCCGTAAGAAACCTTTTGGCATTATATATATTTACATATTATGATAGTAAACACATATAGAAACTTTTGTGTCTATATCATTATCTTTGCTACTGTTTAAGAGTACAAAAATTACCTACTTACAGTAATTAATTATTTTATTTCCAACAGATAAATGTACAGTATATACTATATTTTTAACTTACATAGTTATGATAATAATTAAAAACGAATAAATACAAAATAAAACAAATTAAAAACTTTGGTCCCTGGCGGTGTACCTTTAACGTTGGCATTTCCTTGCTGTATTGCGATATTTATTCGTTGCGGAAACCACCAGCTCTGGTTTCACCGGTTGTACCAGGCACCAGCTTACATCTTTGATTAGTGCCTTTCCACTTGTACCAAACAAAGGGAATAAAATCAAAGTTGGAGAAAAAACTCTTCTATTAGAGCCGTTTATTATTTTACGACGCGATACACCAGTACAAGAAAAATTTGATATAAGTAATGAATATTGTAAATACTGTATATTTGTGTGTTGAAAATCTTTATGATTACAATTAATAATACAATATTATTAGAAACTGTTTGTTAGAAGTTTTTCTGCTTTATATATGATATTTTGTATTGTACATATGTATTTTTTTCGTAACATTTATGTTTACCAAAATTGTCACAAATTTTAAATAAAATAGCTCTAAAATATACGATTGATATAGTATTATTATTGTGTGATAATAAGCTTCTTACAAGCGTTGTGTAAAACAAAAACTTGGTGATTAAAAGGTTGGCGGAGAGTTTATTGCCAGTTCTCATCCGTTCTACGCCCTTGATTTGAGAACTGGCAGTAAATGTCAAATAAGAAGCATTTAATATGTATTTATTTTTGACGTTCATAAGTGTACACTGTGTTATCTTAATTGTTTTGAATTTAATGACTCAAAGATACCAATCGCAACATAACCATACCTTCTCCGGCGAAGATTCCATTTTTTTAAGCGGGAAATGGGAGCTTGTGTACGTTAGGCTCAGCGAGTGGAATACACAGCATAAAGCTTGTTTCCAGCAGCTATGATAAGTAGGATATCTCATAAACTATCACAGCAAGCGCTTTCCGTCTCGTTATGAAATCAATCAGTAGAACTTTCCATTGCGTCTGCAAAAATCAAAGAAGTTCAGGAACCTCTTTCTCTTCAGGAATATAACAGAACAAACACTACTAAGCTAGGTAGCGGGTTGAAGAAAAAAAGGATTGTGCCTCTCCGATACGAATCCGCTGTTCTGCTAGTAATGTTTTGCTTGCCGCCTTGCAAGACAAACAATCCGCGAAAATAGAGGACACCGTGAGTCATTTTTGCAAAAACCATTCATCTTTTAGCCGATACCAACTTCGGGGAAATAAATACAGATAATACAACTTTCTCTACAGCTGTGATACTTTTTGACATTCAACACCTTTTGTCTTCAGTCACCGTGACCACGCACGCTGTAAAGCACGCGAAACGTCGGAAAATTTAAAATTATGTAAATAATTATAAGTTTATAATAATAATGAATATTCAATCCGTTTAAAAAGTGTTTTCTTAATGTTTTGACTATTAAGCAAAAAATATCTAAAATTAGAAGTGTTTGTAATAAAATGACATTTCATTAATTCGAATTTCACGCTCTCCGAATTTTTATAAGTTGTCTGTGGAAGTTGGTAGGCGATGTGGCGTATGGGAGTGGCGCGCGATTAATGGTGGATGACGTTCAGATGATTTTGTCTTAATTGTATTAATAAATAATCATTAATTATTGTAATATTATAAATAAAACAAAATCTTTGTATATTAATATACTAATAATATTATAACATGTGTATTTTTATATTTTTTTGTAAATTTTATGTTCAACGTAATTGTAATACTAAAAATATCGTTATATATGACACGATAAACTTAATAAATAGAGCAGTGTTGGCCTAGTGGCTTCAGATGCGACGCACATCCCTGAGGTCGTAGGTTCGATCCCCAGCTGTGCATTTCGTACTATGTGCGCATTTAACATTAGCTCGAACGGTGAAGGAAAACATCCTGAGGAAACCGGCTTGCCTTAGACCCAAAAAGTCGACGGCGTGCCTCAGGCACAGAAGGCTGATCACCTATTTGCATATTCAATTTACAAATGATCATGAAACAGATACATAAATCTGAGGCCCAGACCTAAAAAAGTTGTAATGCCTAAATAAATAAAAATCAAATTTGATTAAAGTTAAATTCCTACGAATTACGAACTAATTAGACTCATAGTTGACGACTATGAGAACTTGTAAAAATAATCGTAACAGTGTAGTTTACACTTCAATAAGAGAGCTGGACAAAGAGAAAGAAAATCTTTATAATAAATAAGTATGTTTAGTTAAAAAGAAAGTTTAGTAGACCACATATTCCTTTAATTATTTATTTAATGATTAGGTAAAAGACACAAAGAATATAACACAAAGAACCACAGACAAAAACCGGTGTCCACTACACTATTAGTATTTGATCTATTTATTTTGTATCTAAAAATAACAAAAAACACACTAAACATATAGCCAAACGTAGAATACGTAATATACAAATGGGTTCAAACATTTACGAAGTGAAAAAATCTGTCAAAATACATACAATTAACAAAGTAATTCCTCCGACTGTATAGTGTGTTAGTGCATGGTATTGTCTTGCTGATCTTGAATCTCAGTTATGAGCTATATAAAGCTTTCACTCGGTGAATCAAGTTAATTCAGAACAAGGTAGTCTATCGCAAAATACCAATAAGTCTTGAAGAGTGCTCCAACGATCTGGCGTTTCGCCAAAAATGACAGCTTAAACGGCTATCATATTGTGTCATTTGTCAAAAACTTTAATCTTATGCTGACATCGGTGTCAAGTACTTTTTAATAGCCTGCTTATGTAATTAGTTTTATTAATATTATATATTTAATGTACAATTTAGGAATTTTATAATATAACTAATTGACCTAACGACTTACTGAATGCATAAAAAAATTCATAAGAATCGCTTGAGCCGTTTCGACCGGGTATGGCAACGAACATTGTGACACGACAATTGTATATATTAGATAAATGTTTATTTAAATAGAATTATTTATTTATTATCACTTCAGTGCATACATAAATATAACACAATTGACATAGTTAAATGAAAACTGGCGGCCTTATCGCTTCCGGGTGATCTCCACCAACTGGCATCCACAAATACATAAGACATATAGTTATTTAGACAAAACAAAGCAATTTGTACATATATGTAAACAGTTATCACGATAATATCAGATCAGTGTCACATCAGTTAGTACAAATGTTAGGGATAGTTGTACAGTACAGATTTAATGGAAGATAGAGAAGCAGCTAAGCTAATAGAGACAGGAAGTGAATTCAAAAGCCTAACCACAGATACCTTAAAGGATTCGCCATTATCTACTAAATAATAAAAAGTTAAACTTTAAGTTCCTAGGTTTTTTTTTGTTAATATTGGTATCATTCAAATGTATATGTGAAATCAATTACAACAAACAATTACCTAAAACTAAATAAATAAAAATTAAATGACTGGATTAATTAGAGTTTTATGAAGGGAAAAAATTTAAAAAATGCAAGGCACCTAAAAAAATAATTTTTTTTTGGTCATCATGTTCATGTTATGATCATGATCACCCCCATCAATGAGGCCCCTGAAAACCTGAAACCTGAGGACCTTATAGGTCAGTTTATACTGAGTGGGCTTCCATTGGAAAACATAAAATTTTGTATATTTAATTTTAACGTTTATAATTTATTTATAACAGAAATACATACATTATCCTTACAGCCTATAAATTAAATAATTAAAATATAATAAAATACGTATATAACATTTAACACGTAACTTACACAATATCGCTACTGTGAATTCGCTCTGCGAACATATAAATATATCAATAGTGCGGAGTCAGCATTCAGTAGTCGCAACGTCCTGGATGATGGGGATCTGTGCAACAGACTGGTTCTTTGACCTTGGTATCGCAAATAACCTTGCCAATAACATATCCCATAGGTACCAAGTAACCCAGTTCTTGGAGTACACTTGGTTTGCACACTACACCCCTCAAGGCTTTCATTATGTCTACTACATAACCAACTGTAAGTCCCGTCTGGTCTCCAATTTATTGTACCCCACCACCCTAAGACAAATAATGTTGGGTACATTAATGGATAGTAGGTATTCAGATTTAGCTGAAGAGTAATTTTTAATTATATTTATTAGAATATTGATCAATTGCTGACATGACTCATGTGTGTTCCAAAATGTTAATAGCTGATGGTGCGCAATACACCATCAGCTCACTAAAATAATATTATGTATGTGTGAATAGGTGTAAGTAGTATTTAAAGATATTGTCTTTGAACAATAAATCAGATTTGAATATTGCTCTGTCGCCTCCTCTCAAAGTGGCGAAGACTACTTCAAGACCTTAATATATAGCTTGCCCTGCCCTATAGCTTTGTGATAATCCCACCACTTCGAACCTTTGATCCTACCCGTAGGGCTCCGTCTGTTACCTTAGGTCCTTCGGAGAGATTCGAAGCCATTAATAACAAAAATATATACGATAACAATGATAGTAATAATTCTAATACAATTAATGAAATTCTGTAATAATCTCAGTAGTGATAAGTTAAAATGAAATAATTGTATTATTTGTATTCATGTCTATGATAATAAAAGCCTTTTGTTAAACTTTATTTAACAAATGTCTGTTATGTTGCATATATTAAATCATTTTTCGAAAAAATAAGGTCACAAAGATGTTTCACTTCTTACGTGTGTACAATAGTACACGCACAATTTTTTTTTATTATGCCGTAATTGCCAAAAGAATATTAGCAATATTCTTAATAATAATAATTAAAAGTGGATACAACTAAATCTAAATAAATGTTATTTTCCAACATATATATTTGTTATATTATCTTATGTGTCTATGTATTATATTATCTTATACAAAGCTCGCACCTAAATACATAAACATTCCTACTAAACTGACCAATTGTAATATATATATATATAATGATTTGTCAATCTAATAGCCTCACACACCTCGTCGTGTTGGCTTTAAGGCCGGTTTCCTCAGGATGTTTTCCTTTATACGAATGTTAAACGGGCACATAGAAAGTCCATTGCTAAGCAGCCAGGGTTCTACCACCTCAGGGATGAGAATCCCACTAGGCCAACACAGCTGCATCTTTTTTTTTGTATGAGGTAAAAATGCGCTTGCGCAGGCCCGCGCCAAGGATTTCGAGCTTGACGCGGGGACTGTGGGGCTGGGTCTACACTCAAATCCCTCTGCTATTCAGAGGGGTAGCGAGACCCGACCCACTAAAAACACCTCAGCCCTTCACACGCCCTTAAGATGGGCCCTCGGGGTTCGCCAGGCATTCTACCCAAGGAACACAGCTGCATCTAATATAACACCTTACATATGTCCATGTACCGTTGCTATCTAGGCAGTTTTACTATCTTATAGCTCCCTTTCCTCTTGTAATGCGTC
The DNA here is from genome assembly GCF_905147105.1 of Pieris brassicae. Taxonomy (NCBI): domain Eukaryota; kingdom Metazoa; phylum Arthropoda; class Insecta; order Lepidoptera; family Pieridae; genus Pieris; species Pieris brassicae. The sequence goes on along the minus strand of NC_059678.1, from coordinate 4,491,955 downwards.
ACGATTGAATTACACGTTATTGTTAATATTATTTTCGACTTTCCAGTACATTACACCACATAATGGCAAGTTTTAGGTATAAAGGGTCACTGGGGTTGGTCACGAAACGTTTTACTGTTGGATACAGAGACGTTACGGCGCGTTTCATGGGGGGGGGGGGCAAGAATCTCCAAAAATTGCGTGACTTAATACTTGAACGCCCACGAATAGAATTTGCAGCAATTTTTTACAAACAATTAAATACTTTTGTTAATAAACTTATTAGATACACCAAACTATTAACAAATTTCATAGACACATACGTGTATAATAATTTGTCCTAAGTCTATATGGTTGTGTTAGTTATAATATACTAAAGGTTTTAAAATATCAATCATAAAAAGGCTTCGATTTTGTTCCCTTTGCGGTAGAGACTTGGGCCGTGGTATTCAAGTGCCCAGCTAATGAAAGATTTAAGTTGGCGCCTGGTAGGTGACCCCAGAGCTGGCGACGAAATGCTGCCAGCGTTAAAGACACTGTCACAGGGACCAAACTTTTTAAATTTGTGTTTTATAAAATACTGTATATTTGATTGTTATGTTTCCTAATAAACATAAAAATCATAAAACTAAACAGGGGCACATTCAAGCCATTACACCCATGGGCAATCTAGCTTCCACCACCGTGGTTTTACGGCTCCCCCGCACGCCTGAGTTGCAGCTCGCCAGCGCATTGTGGCGTTAAAATGCACATCGGCACAACCATTGTAGACGCGACAGGCCCCATCAACAACCTGAATGCATTATTGAACAGAAAACAAAGACCATAAGTCACAAGTACAGGACACAAGGAATTCCCTTATACAAGCCACCTGGAGTCAGCACGGGCCAGCAGTTTTGAAAGTCCGTCTATCACGATTGGAGTCGTCCCTTGAGCCGTTTGCCTTTTTGTTTCTTTAATGTGACCGATTTTGTCCCCCCCCCCCATATCCATCTTTTGGAATACTTGTTAAAACTGCTGCTGATTAATATCTTCCAGGAACTCCTAGTAACCCTATCGACGCTGCTTCGTGGTTCAGTATACGAGCGACTCCGTTGGGCATTTCGGCTCTACGACGTGGATGGTGATGGGGCGATCACGCGACAGGAGCTGAGCGAGGTGGTGGTTGCTGTACACGAGTTGTTGGGCCGACGGGCGCCACCTGGATCACCGGCTTCGAGGATAGATGACGCAAAAGCTGCTGAACAGGTGATATTTAGCTTCCTTCATGAGGAGACATTCTTATAATCGGCCGGGCAAGAGTACAGTTAACAAAGACTATGCAATACTGTCTAAGATATATTTTTTTTGGAACAACATAAGCAAACGGGCTGAGAAGCACATCCATGGACACTCTCAATGCCAGAAGGCTCGCAAGTAAATTTTAAGAATTGGTACGGTTCTTGATGGATTCTAATAGCCATCATGCTGGGATGTAGTAATATGTATTTTAAATGTTTAATACAGGTTTCTGTCTTACATATATACTTCTATATAGAGAGGAAACTTAGTGTTTTAAATTAGTAAAATGGCAGAGCATTTTACCCTTCTCGTTTTCTGGTCTTAATTATCCATAACTCTTTCTAAAAACTACATAACTATAGTGTGTGTTACTAGAACTTCATTAGTTGTGGTCTGTAGTTCTCTGCTTACTACACAGACACCATATAAGGCTGATTATTTATTTATTCTATTATAAAAAATAAACACGATACATATACATGAAGTGGTTGTAGCACCACCACATTAATTAATAGATTATTATGATTATATACATTTTTTTATTTCGATAAGATAGTGTATGTATTTTTGCAAATAAATTCAACTTAAGGCCCTTCAAGATAAGAACGTATCTATCAGCGTATAAACGTACCTTGACAGGAATTAAAACGCGTTTATAAACTATCATACACACGTCACGGCTTGATTGAGTCATAACTATGCATAGCAAAAAATGGTGATAACTTTAAACTTATAACTAAACATTTTTATACAAATTCCTTTTAGAGATAGGCTTACAAAGTGTAACTTGTCAGGATTTAAATGGAGTAAAATAATTAAAAAGACCGGCAACGTATTCGCGAGCTCTCTGGCATTTAGTATCCATGGGCCTCCTGCCCGTTTGCTGTTATTAATATGTTACTATTTAATACTTTCCCTATTCCAGGTTGACCGCGTGTTCAGGAAGCTAGACCTGAACCAGGATGGAGTCATAACCATCGAGGAGTTCTTAGAGTCGTGTCTGAAGGATGACGTCATCACTCGATCGCTACAGATGTTTGACACGGGGCTATGACGTCAAAGTGACACACCGCCGCCTAACACTAGGTATTTAAAAGAATCTCTGGTTTTCAGGACTACAAAAGTACGTTAAAAATTGTATCTGTTTTCCAAAAACAACAAAATTGGTTTAAAAAATATTGTCTCTGGTTTCCAGAAACTACAAAAGTACGTTAAAAAATTGTATCTGTTTTCCAAAAACAACAAAAGTAGGTTTAAAGAATATTGTCTTTGGTTTTCAGAAACTACAAAAGTACGTTAAAAAATTGTATCTGTTTTCCAAAAACAACAAAATTGGTTTAAAAAATGTCTCTGGTTTCCAGAAACTACAAAAGTACGTTAAAAAATTGTATCTGTTTTCCAAAAACAACAAAAGTAGATTTAAAAAATATTGTCTCTGGTTTCCAGAAACTACAAAAGTACGTTAAAAAATTCTATCTGTTTTCCAAAAACAACAAAAGTAGGTTTAAAAAATATTGTCTCTGGTTTCCAGAAACTACAAAAGTACGTTAAAAAATTCTATCTGTTTTCCAAAAACAACAAAAGTAGGTTTAAAAAATATTGTCTCTGGTTTCCAGAAACCACAACTGTACTCACATATTTGAAATACCTTGATAAGAAGTCTGTGTCTGACTATAATTTGAATTTGATTTACACGTCGGTCTCAGTAACACGTGGTTGGCTATGCTAACACCAAAAATCAAAAAAGTTTAGCTTCAATAAGACGTGGTAATCATGATATTGAATTGTAGCTGATATGACACGTTTGTCGGTTTACCATAGCAGTGCCATCTATTGATTACTTACTCAATCCAGTCGAAAAGTATCGACATCTGTTAGGATCTTTTGGAGTTAACGGATAATTGTGACTGTCAATTAATTATAGACAAATAATTTGCAATAAAATTAAATTGCGACTATAATTTAAGATCTAAGCTATCCTATCTCTTAAGTTGGACTAGACTGCTCACGGTGTGCCAATTTCATTTAAAATCGGTTAAGTATGTTAGGAGTCCATCGCGGACAAACATAGTGACAGGAGATTTATATATATTAAGATTGTATATTAGCATCTGCTAATATACAATACAAGCATCTGCTTGGTAGGCCCGAATTCTACAATACAAACAGTCCCGTGAGTTGCTGTATTGTGGGCTACTACTGACGCATCTGGTCTGGTACCTTCTTATCGCACCTTTATTAAACAAAAAGACTAAAAAAAATCATTATTTATCTCTTTATAACAAAGTAACTTATCAGAGATATTTTTGAGATTATTTGTTAAATAGTCGGCTTCTTTTTCAGTTGTCCAGTTATGTAATTTAATATTTTCTATGATTACATTATTATAGAAATTTTAATTTTTATAGTAAGTCTTTTGAAATCATAAATTTTTCAATTTTGTAAAGTTTGTTTAAAAACAATGTTACTTTAAATAAAAAAAAGATATTTTATACACAGGTCAATTAAACAACAAATCTAAATATTAAACCTAGCATTAATGTCGTATAAAAATAAACTGTGACGAAACTAAAAAACACACTTTATCAAATATATATAAGTAAATAATTTACATTAATGTCGAAATCTGCCGTAGCTAAACAATAAACCTTTTAGTCAATTCCGTAAATGCTAGGTGACAACTTGGGTAGTAACTAATAATTATGTTTTAAATTTCAGTTTAGTAACGTTTATATTTAGCGCCATCTACCAAAATACTGGGAAATCAAATAGACATATCAAATTCCTCCTGCAGATTTTGACGATAAATTTGTTTCAATTTTCTATTTATACATTTTTAATTATTATTACTATGTAGGTTAATATTGTATATACTGTACTGTATTAGATTGTTTTCTACGTTATATTAAATTTCAATTGTATTAAAGATACACTGTATTTTTTATTGCAGCAGATTGGTACGTCACTGCGAGTGCAAGCACGGATGGCTACACAACATGGCGGCCGCATATCGTCTACGAATCACACAGTACGCGCAGTACATCGCTACAATAGAACGCTTCTATATTCGTGTTCTACGTCCAAACATTCGTTCCGTACTCGTTTTACACTTCTAGATTTGTCTATGCTCTTGTCACCACAGATTAATACAACTTATGATTTGATTATTTTTGTCGACCACAGATTTATGATGCGTCACAAGTATTGGGTTAGATTATTTAGAAACAATCTAGAATGTTTCGAAGTAGATTGATTCACGTTATCTAGTATTGTTATATACAAAAGCTTCTATGTACTTATCGAAACGCCTTATCAGCGCATTTATGACAAGTTTATATATTAAGTTTATATACCGTATAGACATCGTTCGGAAACGTAAATTTAATAAGTAAACACCGACAACCTTCGGGCTCCATCAGAGGTAATTATGATGATGATTACTTCATAAATCAAACCTAGAATCATGTCCATACCAACAAAAAAATGCATCATAATTAATCTAATATATATATATACGATGCCACATACAATCGAACTTATATGCCATCATCGGCTCGTAATATATTTTATATATATGACCTCTACTAGCCTATCAACCACGTGATTAGGCAGATCTATGGACAAGAAGTTAGACAGCAGCTATTGTCTAGTAAGTCCCTTTGCTAATAAGGACATTATGTAGACGCCAACCAGACCTACGTGGTTGGCGTCTCCCGCCAAGCGACGAATACTCCGTTAATATCCTCATGATAGCGAGTCGTAGCCTGCTAACAGACTATTTACAACATAAATTAACGTGTTAACGTGTAAGTAAGTTAAAATATACATCAAGCGAGTGTCAGCAACAATTGTATAATGTAGTCTGTGCGTATTGCCAAATTATTGCCTTGTAAAAAATTTTTTGATGAACACCGTAATTTTAAAATGTTCTTAAATCTTGCGAATAACTTGGACGTTGTTAAGTTATTTGTAATGTAATTATAAGAATTAGTATGCTCGTTGTATGTGGAGTTTTCTGAATAATAAAAAGTTTGCAGACCGGTATTTTTAGATAGTATAGTCTATGAATTAACTTGTCAAAAAAGTTCGCGCGTTATTTTGCGATAGACAACAACGTTACGATAGTTTGTGTTAGTGAACTTAACATTAAATCATACTCTTTTACATCTAAGCATTGGTTTTATAAAAAAAATATACATATATTATAAAACAATATGCTGGTTAAAGTTCGAAGCGCATTTTAGTATAGTCCTTGTTTAATTCCGAGACACAGGGTATTTTTTTGGAAATTGTCAAATTGAAATTTTGTATGTGTTTTCAAATTTTCCGACTTTCAGCTTACGTCCGACCTACCTCAAAGTCACATACTTACACTTGATTCCTACATTCATTACCGCTAAGACGCTATAACTAAATAAAACACAAACAGTTGTAAAGCGAGTCGCGTGATCAAATAAACATTATTCTATAATAAAATGGTGAACTGTATTGAGCTATAAATCATCACAGATAATAATGTTAATATCATAAGATTGTCTGCCATCTCATTGTACTCTATCTCTTTTCTTCACACTGTAAACACAATTGGATAGAAAAAGACGTAATTATTCTTTACTATGCAATCAGGCTGATTTATTTTCCATGTCTTACGGTAATATTTAATTAAAAATACTTGTCTTAGAAGCAGATTATACTATAGCCTATTAGAAATGTTATATCAACTTTTATTTAAATACAAAAATGATGAGTATTTATTGGATGAAATCAATTAAAATGATGGACGAAATCACCGGATCAGATATGTAGTGGCACTTTAAATTAACGACTATAAATATATTACATTTCCTCAAAACAATGTTATGTTTTAAAGTTTTATCTACCAAATTTATGTTCCTGTAAGTTAAGCTATTTTTGTAGAATTTTGTTGATATCTTCGCAAAGTCTATTGTAGTTTTGTAAGCATTTGAGTGAGATTCATACATAGACTAGAGTGAGACTCAGAAACGAGACTTGGCGCGAATAGCTGACGTATGTCAAAATATGACAGTTATTTGATATTATTATTTTCTTTATTCCTACATAATTATGTATTTTTGTGTGTATTAACGGTTACTTACGACTTTTTCATACAAAGTCTCCTCAGGAGTTGTGTCGTATATTGCGGGCTACTGGATTGTGAGGAAGATGCATGGTCTGGTCTGGCGCCTTAAGTTCCCATGTCATTTTCACACGTGTACCTCCTATGTATTACATATTTTCATTGTCCTCATTTTAACATGTGTGATGTTTGAGGGCAAAAATAAAATCCAATAGATTTTTGAACGTCAGAATTCATAAATTCAGAATTAGCGCTTAGCTTAGCTCGTTTCTGAATCTCTTCTAAAGCCTAAAACTTAATTTAGAAAACATTTTTCAAGGGGACAAGCATCTTGAGCTCTGTCAAAATGTTAACATATGACACAAGGTGATTTGACAGATTGACGCCGGCTTCGTCTTAAAATATAAAGGAGGTTGTATTTTCTAATGTCAGAGATTTCTTTTTAAATTTTGCCAATCAAATCAATTCGTGTGTGTGTTCCAAAACATATCTTGTGTTAATGTTCGTAAATGCAATTATTACCATATCATAATTATAAGTTTATTTATTTTAAGATTTCTCTTTAGTCGCTCCTCTAGCAATAAACGATAATTATTTTAGATTAGTCAAATGTACAATAATTTACGTATGAATAAGGCGTGTATTTTTTCAACTTAAAAATATATTCAATACGTAAAAATGTTCGAATGGTAAGGTAAAGTTGGCGCGAATCTACGCAGACATTTGTGACATCTGTCAAAGATAATGCTAACTTGGACAGGTTCAGCCAATACATTTTGAATGACATGACGCTTTCGCTTGGTTACGAAATAATTTGCACAGATAGTTGGAAACCTCGCGAACCTGCGATTACAGTTTATTAATCACATTACATAAATTACGTTTTATATTGAAATCTTTTGATTAGAAATATTTAGTAAAGATTTTCTTAACACATTTTTTAGCTTTTGCTTTAGGTACAAGACCTTAAGATTAAGACTGAGAAAGAAGAATCTAAATTCTCGGTTTGTAGTGACCTCTAGGCCTAGTGATGTCTAGCGTTAGTTTCTTGTTACACTTAAAAATATAATGTTCAAAAATAGTATTTGAAAAATAAATTTAGAGTCCATTTCCCCGCTTAAAACAACAATACGTTGGTAAATCAAATATTTATTATTATTACGAAATTATATTTATACAGGTGTACACAAGGTTTTGCGCTCGCTACAAAAATTTATAAACATAATAGAAAAGGGGAATAATGTAGTCAATAAAATCGTTTCTGTATAGTAAAGAAAATATTAGACATAGTTTTGTTATTCATATGAAAAGTGGTGTGAAAATAAGGTCAATTTTATAAATACTGGCTACCTTTTAAAAAGAAAACAATTTGTGCATCTGTCAATGTCATAGGTAAATGTTTCCTAATCTGTGGACGGTATCAAAGTAATAAACTTTAATTATGCAATGAATAGGTTAAATGTTTAAATATTTTGCTATTTTAGTAATGTTTTGTGAGTTTTTTATTTGATATGTTTATTTTCCCGCCATTTTTTGTGTGGAGATAATTCAGACTTTAAAGTGAAAAATTTGACGAGCTCCTTGTTATTCTATATAAAATGAGAATTCTTACTATTGCTATTTTAATAAGTTAAATAAATCCGAATTAAGATATAATTAATTATAAACGTCCACCAAATTGCTTTACAGCAATTATTATAATAATAACAATTTAAAATGTCATGATAAATTATGTATTCGAAGCGATATTAAGAATTCTTTAAGGTATAAATTTATAATTATTGTAAATAATGTGTCGCTGTGTTAATTGAACACGTCCACGTTAATATAGTAAAAAATTTCTTCATGTTTATATGTGTTTTATTTCCTGTCCGCCATCTTTTAATTTGACGAATAGAATAGAAGAACAAGGCACAATTCCACCAAAATAGAGTGCCACACATTTGTCCACAAATATTTTGTTCAAAACAATAGCAGAACTACATACTACGTGTAACTTAGATTTTTTATCGTTATCTGTGGTTTTAAAAAAGTGCGGTTATTAAAATGGCGTCGCAAGTGAAGTGGACACGGGATCTGACAACTAAATTGTTAACAGAATACGAAAAACATGCCTTCTTATGGGATTCGTGCAGTGAAACTTATAAAAACAAAATTCTTAGAGATAATGCATATGCAGACATTGAAAAAACTTTAAACAAATATAATTAGAGATTCCATATTTTCTACTTGCGATGCGAGTGCTTTTGTCGCTTTTGAGACAACTTGTGATGAAAATATCATAGCAAATGTATATCGGCATCTTAATTAGCACTCCTTTAGTTTAGCATTCTAAAAAACCATGCTAATTAGCACGGAATTTATAGCAAATGTATATCAGCCTTAAAGGCCCTGTTACACGATTATCGAACACATCTCGCTCAACTTTGGCGACAATTGCCTCGCAATGGATAATTTATTGTGTCCGTGTAAACAGAATTTCGTAAGCAATAATCGTATTTCGAGGTTTTGGGCCAGTTGCGCTATGTGTTTTAATTACATCTGTTCTTCTACAACAAGAATTAAACAGAAACTGAAAAAAGATGTGTTAATTTGCATTTTCCGTGTTCCACAAACGTAACTTCTATAAAGTTCAATGATCTTACTTGTATCGGTAGCGTCAAAATTAAAGTATTTTTGTGTCACTACTGAACTCGGATGAAACGTCTCGCACTCATATCGGTTCAAACCGACTTGTACGATATACGATCGTGTTTATACTAGTCGAGATAATTTGCAAACCACATTTCATAAAACTAAACATTATCACTCTACCCTCATTATACATATTGGAAATCTGTAAATTTGCCCATACACACAAAGAATTTTACACCACACGCGAAGACATACACACAAGATATACACTTCGACACAAAAAACGCCTAAACCTACCATCTTCCCGATTACAAATACATGCATCAAGCCCACTAGTGTCAATCAAAATTTATAATAAACTACCGGAGACACTAAGAAATGAAAAAAAGATACATATATTTACAAACAAACTAAAAAAACTTCTTATACGTAAATGTTATTATAGCGTTAATGAGTACCTAGAAGATAAAAATATAGCTTAATTTCATGATTATTAATCCCTATATATATACAAAATTCAATAATTAAAAAAATGTTATTCTATGTAATTGGTACTAGCCTGGAGTGTGAAGTTTTATGTGCTACTTTTAAATTGTGTTGCTATTAGCTATGTTATATAGGTTTCGTAATGCCTTCTTTTGCTGTGCCCTAACAGGGTCCATAATATTGTACTTAGCTTTAAGCCTCATAAACATCTTTTGTAAACGTTATGGAATGCAAATAAATACATGAATACATGAGATTCTCGTTAGTAAGAATATTCTTACTAAAATTGCGATATGTAAACAGGAAATTATCGCCTAGCGACAAATCACTGGCGTTTCTCGTATGACATATGTGGGTGAGAATTTAGTTCTTGCCTCTATATAAACATTTTGATACGATAATGCTATGGCGATTATTGCTGGTGATAAACGCGTACGATTTCTCGTACGGGAAACTCTCTCCATGTAAATGGGCCTTTATTCACTTACGCCCAAAATTAATAATGTATCCTCAATCTAAGATTATAAGCAATCTTTGATTGATTCATATCTAAAGATGGATCTCCAATATGCAGATTAAATATAATCAATCTGCTACGCGATTGTCTATTCAACGGAAGATTGAAAGCAATATTTTGCGTGATCCTTCCTTCTCGAACGCGTTTCGTTCAATGCAATATGTTTGTTCAAGCATACTAATAGTTTGCTGTTTTTGGAGCGAAATTAATCCGAAGGTTTATTGGCTTTATTCAAAATTGTATTACCAATCTTAGATGGAAAAAATTGGATCAGGATTAAATATTAAATCGGTCGTTAGAAGATTTCCTGCCGATAGTTGCCAATATGGACGACGTTGTGCTTTTTATATTCTTTATCAAAAACTTTTTTACGTATACTTATAATTAAATGTATTCGCTTTGATAGCGGAAGCAAGATTGAGTTACTTGTACCATATGCGCGTACAGTTGTGAGCTAACTTTGCTAAACAATCATGAACAATTTGTTATTGTTGAGTAAGTCGACCTAACTTGTGCCCTACGCTGTGCAACACTGTGACCCACAGTTCAGCTCGGTAGAATCGTACTTTAAGTATCTGTCTGAAATCTATAATTCTTTTCGTGTCTGTAATTTTTAGTACGTTTTTTTAATTACTGCGAACACACACTCCATTTAAGTGCTTTCTGATTCCTAGCGTTTAAGTGGCTGCTACTACTTATAGGCTTGATGACTGCTGTATAAATGAAATTAACCACGGCGAATCCTTGCTGCCTCAGCTAACTGTTTATAAATATTTGAAATAACTAAGTCAAAAATCATTTATTCATATAGGTAACACAATGTACACTTATCAACGTCAAAAAAATATACATTAAATGCTTCTAATTTTACATTCACTGCCAGTTCTCAAATCAAGACCGTAGAACGGAAGAAATGCCAAGTTTTATTGTTTTACACAATGTTTATAAACTGCAACCATTACACCATGTTCCAAATGACATCTTAAGTAATAAATTAAAAACAAAGATTTGTCCTCTATCAGCAGGAGGCATGGTGAAATAGGAACACGCACTCTCGAGGGAACCACACGCAAATACATAGTCGAAATAACTAACATCACCGCATACACGAATTCAAGTTCGACCAGTCACCACAATTAGCACCCGTTCACGAGTATGACGCATGGTCAGCCAAAAGTTATGATACTAACAACATTTGTACTAAGTTATTCCTTTCATATGTTGTTTCGGCCTTTTCGTTAATGAAACAAATGAAACCAACGGGATTGATTACCGAGATGTTGACTGGTCTCGGTGAATTCTTGTCGTGTAACAGGTTCAACTTTGGACAAAGCCCTACCAGTCCTTGTAGCAATGCAGCTACGGTGTAACATTTCCTAACCAACTGTCCAATGTATGGATACGACAGATATGCTATAACAAGCTATGGGGATAAAAGTAACTGAGATTAACTTAAAAGAGATTATGTTCAACAATAGGTTGAGAGGCATCTTTCTGGTAGTAGTGCTTAATCATCCGAGGTATCAAAACCAACAACGACGATAACATAGTCGGAGAATCAGCTAAAAAAAATGTGTGCGTGTACTAGTGTACACACGTAAGAAGTGAAACTTCTTTGTGATCTTATTTTACGAAAAATGATCTCCTATATGCAACTTTACAGAAATTAGTTAAATAGAGTTTAACAAAAGGCTTTTATTGTCATAGACATGAATACAATTAATACAATTATTTCATTTTACCCTATAACTTCTAAGATTATTACACAATTTCATTAATTGTAACAGAATTATTAGTATTATCGAGTCCTTATAGGCCAGGATTAAATTAAACGTGTAATTACATGTCTGTTAGTTATTGATTAACAGCCGTCTATGCGCAACGGGAGACAACTGACTGCCAAGTCAGTTTCACTTAAAAAAACATGATAAACGTTTCTTAATATTTTCTGTATACACATTACATACAAAAATATACAATTACACTAATGATACAACAAAGGATTGTAGTTGCACGTGTATCAGTTGCGCAACGTACATCACTTGTCTTCTCAACCAATTTTGCGTTCTGGCTCTGCAGTACCTTCCTATTCCATACAGAACCACGATGTCAAGTAGTACAGTCATAACAACTAATACAATTCCTTATGTATTCAGTTTGTTTTCTACACTCTCTTGCAACGTAGTTACCTGGACCTGGGCCAAAGCCACATTATTGTTAATTTCTTTAGATTTAATATTGCCCATTTTATAAAAAAAGGTAATGTTAATTAATAATGCAAAAACATAAACCAAACAGTTGTTAACTGTAAGTTGAAATTAAAAAATATTATGTTTACTGCGCAATAACTCCTATTTATTAGCGCGAAACGCACAACTCATCACAGATATATATATAAACATTGACACAATGTAAAATAAACAAACTTAAAAGTGTAAAAATGCATGTAGAAATAACAATAATATAGGGTAGATAAAATGTGTAAATAATAATAATAATGTTATTCGATTGCTCAAACATATTTTGATACAACGAGCGCTTAAAACTTAACATCAGCAAAACGTACAGGTCTCCGCGTAACACGACTTGAGCGTGTCGTCATAGTACGTAAGTATGGTGTCATGTTTAACTGTCGCATTTGAATTCGATAAGAAATATGCTGCTTTCAATCGGTCAATAGATATTTTAACATTTCTGTTAGGAAACTCAACTTTATAACGAAAACATATTCACAGTCTTTCAGATCAGAACGAACAAAAAATGAAGAATTACTATGAGACTTGTGATTAGGTCTAAAACTTTTGAACGTAGGTGAAATCATCACCTGTTGTGATTTCTTCCTTATTAAAAATATCGGATGACAGGCGAAGTGTTTGACCGTACGTCATCACGGCTGCACTAAGCTTACTGTCCGTTCGAATAGCTGCTCTAAGACCTAACGATATGGTTGATAATTCGTCAACCCAGGATCTTTGAATTAAACGCGCTGTTAATGAAACAACAAACATCTACGCCACCTTTCTATGGCGCCATTGTTTTGTGGGTGATATAGAGTTAAGAAGACCACTTTTTGAGCGGATTGAAGCTATGTATTATTATTAAAAACTTAAAATTATGTACATAATTTTAAATTTTTGTTACGCGTGCTTTTCAGCGTGCGTGGTCAGGGTGTTGCGTTCAAAAAGTGTTTTTTTAATGTGTAAAAGCTATGTTAACAAAAGACAATACTATGATATAGAGTTGTTCGGATTTTATTGATACCTAGCAACACCGTAAGCTTAGCAAAGTCGCTCTCAAACTGGCGTCCCTGATCGCTGGTTATCCTTAAAGGACAACCAAAACGCGATATCCAACCATACACATACTTGGCTACAGTTTCCGCAGTAATATCCTTAAAAGGATGCTTCCGGCAAGTGTGTGCGTCTGTCTATCATAGTCAGGCAATACCTGAATCCTTCTGACGAGGATACGAGGAGGACGAGGAAAAGGTCCAACGAGATATATGTGCACGTGTTCAAATCTTCCACAATATGGAAAAGCTTGCACGGCTGAATTAGTGTGTCTAACTATTTTAGTACTTTGATATGCTAAACAGTTCTTAGACCAAATCCCAATGTCACGATTATTCTATGGCCAAAAAAAATTTACTAGACACCATTAACAAAACACCTTTTAAACGGATTGAAGCTATGTATTATTATTATAGACTTATATATTATAATTATGTATAACTTTTTCTACAGCTGAGATACTTTTGACATTCAACACCTTTTGTCTTCAGTCACCGTGACCACGCAAGCTGTAAAGCACGCGAAACGTCGGAAAAAATTAAAATTATGTAAAATAATTATAAGTTTATAATAATAATACATAGCTTCAATCCGTTTAAAAAGTATTTTCTTAATGTGTAAAAGCTATGTTAACAAAAGACAATACTGTACTAGACGCCATTTTTCTAGATGAGCGTATGCCTGGATGTTCTAAATTATATATTCTGTCAAAAGCTAATCTACGAAAATGCTTAGGCCTACGGCCTAATGTTTTTCGTCGATATTTCAGAGAAAATAGGTTTGCTACACATGAGCATAACTATTTTCTTGAATAGTGTTCGCCTATTAACGTCATTGATGATGTGTGAGAGCTCCTCATACGCACCTTGAACCCGTCTGCCTCCTCCTCCTCTCCTCCTCCAGAAGTGCATAATTAATTAACCAAAAAAAACAACTCGAAATAACAGGCAAGTATAACTAAAATTAAATAAGATGAAATCCAAAGAAAAGATAAATTAAATAAATAATTGTGTAAACAGACGTGCAAAAGCTCTACCAAAGGTAAATTGACTCACAATTAATATATGTAAGTAGTAGCTAGAAGGCAGAAGAAAAATTATCAAAAAGAAAAGTTTTTAAATAAAATTTAGAGACTGAGCTCGGCTGATATCAACTGGTAAGGAATTTCAAAGTAGGATTCTTTGCACAGTGAAAGAGGAGTGATAGAAATCAGTTTTAAGAGAGTCAGTCGTGATAAGGAATCTGCTACCATGTTTTCGGAACCTGTAATATGTATAATGTAGGTATTATACTCGCTAATGCATGCTAGCTGTCTTATGCGTCTCGGTGTCTCTTTTTTTAAAGCGTAAATCAAGGGCTTATAATCTGTGTAAATGTGTAACTAACGGCCTTCTATTAAATCTTTGAAATGACAAATCGCTAAGTAAATAGTAAGTCGCGATCATAAGTGAAATACTTGGTTTGAGCATCTAAAATTTTTTGCGAGAAATAACGTATCAGTTTCTACTTAATATCTACATATTGTTGTAAGACTGCTCCAACGCAAGAATTTGAACCTCGCAACGTGGGGCAGACGTGATGGCTTCTTGTAAACACGCCTTGCACCGATCAAAAGCTTCGTCATCACCGGATGTCCACAGAATGGGTGTTTTGTCTTTTTTCTTCGCACCAGTTAAATAATTATGTATTTAAAACTATTTAGGTCTCATCGTTGTTCCACAACTGAGCGTTTCTTAAGGCAGTTTTGAAGCCCCTGCAGTATTTCGGAACCGATTAGACTTAGGGTCCTTCAAGAAAAGAGCGTACCAATTCTTTAAAGGCCGGCAACTTTGAAGCCGTTGTGGACGGACGTCGAGGATGGTATTTTGTATTCTGCCTTGACGTCCGATGATGAAACTCAGCTGCAGGTATTATTAGTAATGCTTTAGGTTGTTTGTACCACCTTACATTTTATGTTTGCAAGAGATCCCCTGGCTTATGTCAGGAATATTTTTAAGCCTACAATATTTTATAGTGTTGCCAATTATCCGACAATATTCTTGAATATTTACTAACGTACAGTTTCTCGACATCATATATGTCAACGTTTGTCATATGTCAATTAAATTGATTTAATGAAGGCAAACTTTTTTTGTTAATCTCTGACATCTAGTAGACTAATGTCAGCCCGTATTTGTTTTCGTAAAGTTTTGATACAATAATGAGAAATAATTCCCACTTAATAAGTTAAGATCGTTTTTAAAATGTCGAAAATAGCAAATGTTGTTGACGGTGAAGCTTCTGAATCAGATTCTGAAGTGGAAATTGAAATAGGAAGATCTCCAGTAAGGTTTACCTTGTACTTAAATTTTTATTTCTAACTTGAGTTGATACAGAGTCACTTGTTTCATGTCTTATTAAATATTTATTTTATAGGATATATTACCGACGACCAAAGGTTTTGTAATATCTGGCGAAGCGCCTGAATCTGATGATGGTATGACAACATTTTAATTCTTTGTAAATGTTGAGTACAATATTTTATATAAATTCTGTGATTTTATGTACACTTTCATTATAAGCCCTAAACAATTTAAGTATGAAATTGTTACAGAATCAAAACTTCCTTCACCATCAGCTAGAATTGAAGTTGACTCGCCACTACATATATCTATGTATCCTCCAAAATCACCGACTAAGATAATGTACAAATCTCTACTTCATCAAAAGTTATGTAAGTATCAATTCAAAGTTACAATCTTGATTTTAACTATGAACTTATCTATGAAATTTAATTTTAATAGTTAATGAAAATATTGTACAAAAATAAAAGCAAAACCGTTAAATTTTTCTTTAACTTGAAACATTTACATATTAAAAAGGTTAAATACATTAATATTTGTTTCAGGGGAGAGTAATGTGTCATTTCGGGCATCCCTTGAAGGCCTAGTCGGACAGACAACTGAGTTAGCAGTTGATAAACTTACCAAGGCAGACAAAACATTACTGAATGTCCAGGTAAAATTATATTTTTTTACTTGTTGCATTTCAAACTTTTATTTTATCACACAAATATATAATGTTGGAGAAGATAATATACATAAAGAACTCGTCTTTGATAGCTTCTCTTAGAAGTAGTTCACCTTGTTTAGTTTCAAGCTAACTAGTACATTTCATATATTTGACTTTTAAATTAGTTTTATCAATAGTGTTTTAACACATTCAATAAACTCCCATAAGCATCGAAATCAATTGGCTATGGTTGGTTGTTGGCCACTCTCAATAACAACAACAATTGACTACTAATGTACATTTTAGGTTGCTAAAATTAGTGCAGTTCTTTTGTCATTTTACTATCCTAGTCTGCAATAAACTCGACTATCAGCATCATGCAAACGAACTTTCTAAGAAATTCGTTGTTTTATTTACAAATTGGTATTGCTTGCATCTGTTGTTGACCATGTAGTCTGTATAGGTCCTACACCTAATAAGTTGGAGTCATGGATTATCTATGTGTTTTTCTTCTCTCCATTAAACAACAAATCTCTATAATGCCATAAAATCCACAGTCCTTTCAGTGTCCTTATATAGTTTAAACATCTTTTTCAGGAAAGCATGAGGGCAACAAATGCATCCCTAGCATTAGCTAAAGCGAGATTAAAACAAATACAAGCAGAGCTGGACAAAGTTAACTGTAGTAGTGCGCTTCCCAATGTTAAAATAAAATAGTGCCTACTACTTATTAAGGATATATTTTTCATACATTCCCAAAGTATATATTGTAAGTGCTTTTGGAATAAGAATTTTTTATATAAAACTTATATATGTTAGACATAGACTTGACATACTAACGAAACACACACAATAACAAATCATTATTGAAATAAAAAAATGGAATAAGGTACATTATCAGTGTGTAATGTGTGTATATAGACTGGCCCTGGCTCAGCAATATGCTGTGTAGAAGACGTCTTCCACAGAGCTGGTCATTCTGCTAGAGACCACAACAGTTAGTTTGCGCCTCAGATTTAAAAAAAAATAATATAATGTGATAATATTGAAAATTAACAGAGTAAGTAAAGAAGTCTTAGAATATTTGTGTGTAAAAGTATATAGTTAATAAATATATAATGTTACATGGCTTTAATTAGATTTTCTCACGATTAAATCAAATTGCTATACTTTGTTGTTATAGGCTACGTGCACTCAGTAACTGAACCATATATTTAACTATAAACATAAGTTACCACCAACTAAGATAATGTACAAATCTCTACTTTACTACTTTACATATTTACTAACCATCTATATGGTTGGTGGACAGAAAATGTGTTTGACAAACCCCGGATCCCACATCTGGTTATATAAATTAGTATTTGTTACAAATGACTCATGAATTAGTCGCTATACCTGAATTCGGTGTTACATATAGTCGCTATAATAAAAACAAGGTAATAAATAAAATCTACTGTACTAAGTTTTTTTATTGAGTGTGTAAAATTGTAATTACAATCTGACCTTGGCCTCAGATTTGTCGGTTTCATGATCATTTGTCAATCTAATAGGAAAGTAGGTGATCGGCCTCCTGTGTTGTGTTGGGTCTGAGGCCGGTTTCCTAATGATTTCTTTCATACTAGCAAACGCTAAATGGGGACATAGAAAGTCCTTTGGACAGCCAGGATTTTACCACCGAATGGATGAGAGCTGCTGAAACAACTAGGCCATCATTATAAATGAAATATTGAGCCTTCGTTTGAGTTTCGGCTTAAATATACCAAATAAAATTATATTTTAATTAAAAAATTGTAAAAAATAAAACATTTTTATATTTATCTCCATCTAATCCTTATTTTATTCAGAATCACTTGACTCCGACGCGGCCTCCTCCACGTGAACGTTGAACTTGTACTCTTGATCGGCGCCCAAATATGCGTCTGACATAAAGTATAGTGTGTATGTGTGTGTGCCAGCACTGCCACACACAAAGTCCAGCCGAACGTTCGCTGATCGACCGAGAGACACTCGTTTTATGGACAGGAGTGTGTTCGACTTCGGGTCACCTATGACTACCCACCAGCCCTCTTCGCGTTTCTATAAAAAAATATTGAAAATCAATCTCGTGACACACATTAAGGTCCTATTACACACATGTCAGGGCCTGATTGAGCCTTGACCATGCAGAGCAAAAAATCGCGCTTTACATATAACAACAGATTTTTTAAAAACATGTTATTAACAGTAATCTGTATAAAGCTTTAAAAAGAGTAAAATAACAAAAAAGGCCGGCAACGCATTCTCCAGTCCACTCTCATTGAGCGTCCATGGGCGATATCACTTTCAGGTAAGCCTCCTACCCGTTGGCTCTCTATTCATCCCTAATCATTAAACCATTTATAGGCAGGCAACGCACTCGCGAGCCCTCTAACATTGAGTGTCCATATCACTTAACATCAGGTAAGCCTCCTTCTACCCGTTTGCCCTCTGTTGTATAAAAAAATATATCATAAATATTGATTTTATCGTCAAGTCATGTGACGCTAAACGCTCAGGATTGGTCGATTCCGCGATGACGTAATACGTACATATCACAAATAATAAGACTCGATAGCCACCGACTGCTGTAATAAACCGTAAACGTCAACAATAATATATTTTTTACCTGTGGGAAGAATGGCGCTATAACTGGTCCGATGACGTCATCCTCTCTCTCCAATGTCACTTCCACTATGATGGGTTTTCCCGCGCGAAGGCGTCTTTCATTTTGCACCTAATAAAAAGTTTAAGATTTCGTTATTTAGATCGATGAACGCCGGCCTAACAAAATGATTCACTATCACGTTCCCGAGCCGAGCGTAACATGGCTCATTGTCAAGTTCCGCCTGAGCCGAGCGTAACATGACTCAATTTTCACGTTCCGCCTGAGGCGAGCGTAACATGGCTCATTGTCAAGTTCCGCCTGAGCCGAGCGTAACATGACTCAATTTTCACATTCCGCCTGAACCGAGCGTAACATGACTCAATTTTCACGTTCCGCCTGAGGCGAGCGTAACATGGCTCATTGTCAAGTTCCGCCTGAGGCGAGCGTAATATGACTCATTGTCACATTCCGCCTGAGCCGAGCGTGCAAGCGAGAGCGCGGAACGAGCGATAGGGCACGATTGGCCTAAGCGTTTGGCTTGTGACGCATCTCTCTCCCACTCCTACGGCCGATGCAAAGTAAAAGAGAGACAGCGCACAACCTATACGTTAACTGTTTCCAACTTTTTGATGGGAGCTCTTAAAATTTCAGTATTTTTTTTTTGAATCGGCTATTTTTGTCGGGTCCCAGAGCTGCAGCCCAAAAAACTCTTAGTAGACAACTTCTGGGACATCAAAATTGTCATCCCTTACTCTTTCCCAAGGTCTAAAATCAGCAGAATTTCCCAAATTCCGTCCAAAAACCAACCCAGGACTTCAGGCACCACTAGTTCGAATTCAGTACTTATCCAGAGCTGGATAATGCCAGGAAAGCCATTCTCATATCTAACCCGCCGTTTTCCTGGTAATTTTTTCTGCATAAAAAAATGTTGGGTCTCACCTGATAATTCAACTCGACATTAGGATATCTGTTACAGAATCTCGCAACGTCAGCCATTTCGCTCGCTGACAACTGCAACAACTTCGCGCGGGCGTTGTCTTCCAACTCCATCACATCGAACACCGTTTCCACGCCCTGCAATAAAAATCACAAGTTAACCCTTCAGCCTTCCCAAGCCACTCCACACGTCCACCTAAGCATTCCCTTTGGTGTCCTTGTCAGTACGAACCTTCATCTCCTAAACATTCTCAAACCAATAGAAAAATCCTTAAAATTAATGCACTTCCGTCATACCTTCTCAGCACATCGCTGGACAATGGCCGGTGTGAAATGTGGCAATTGCCGCAAATAGGAGTCCTTGGCCCACATGGCCTGGGTGACCATTTGGGCCAACTCCATGGCGGCCACAGCTGGAGACAACCAACCGCTGCTAGACACCACGTCTACACAGGCTTGGATAAGTCGAATGGCCTGGAATAATAATGGAAATATAGAAATTTTAAGGGCTGGTGGTATATATATTTAGAATGGATGAGTGATTCGAAGAGTGACTGAACTAACGCTTGATTAATGAGAACTAAGATATTAAAGACAGGACGAATAAGTTTTCACTTAAATTAATGAATGAATATTAATACCTGGGTAATATAAATGATTTATTCTTTCCTAGGTCGAAACTAATGAATAAATCACACCTGGGTCAAGCGAATAAATTAATGAATTAAATCTTATTACCTAGGTGAAAACTAATTAATGCACGAATAAACCCGACCAGGGTAAACCGAATGAATCTATTAATGATTGTTACCGAGGTCGAAACTAATGAATAAATAACACCTGGGTCAAGCGAATAAATTAATGAATTAAATCTTATTACCTAGGTGAAAACTAATTAATGCACGAATAAACCCGACCAGGGTAAAGCGAATGAATCTATTAATAATTATTACCGAGGTCGAAACTAATGAATAAATTACACCTGGGTCAAGCGAATAAATTAATGAATTAAATCTTATTACCTAGGTGAAAACTAATTAATGCACGAATAAACCCGACCAGGGTAAAGCGAATGAATCTATTAATGATTGTTACCGAGGTCGAAACTAATGAATAAATTACACTTGGGTCAAGCGAATAAATTAATGAATTAAATCTTATAACCTAGGTGAAAACTAATTAATGCACGAATAAACCCGACCAGGGTAAAGCGAATGAATCTATTAATGATTGTTACCGAGGTCGAAACTAATGAATAAATTACACCTGGGTCAAGCGAATAAATTAATGAATTAAATCTTATTACCTAGGTGAAAACTAATTAATGCACGAATAAACCCGACCAGGGTAAAGCGAATGAATCTATTAATAATTATTACCGAGGTCGAAACTAATGAATAAATTACACCTGGGTCAAGCGAATAAATTAATGAATTAAATCTTATTACCTAGGTGAAAACTAATTAATGCACGAATAAACCCGACCAGGGTAAAGCGAATGAATCTATTAATAATTATTACCGAGGTCGAAACTAATGAATAAATTACACCTGGGTCAAGCGAATAAATTAATGAATTAAATCTTATTACCTAGGTGAAAACTAATTAATGCACGAATAAACCCGACCAGGGTAAAGCGAATGAATCTATTAATGATTGTTACCGAGGTCGAAACTAATGAATAAATTACACCTGGGTCAAGCGAATAAATTAATGAATTAAATCTTATTACCTAGGTGAAAACTAATTAATGCACGAATAAACCCGACCAGGGTAAAGCGAATGAATCTATTAATAATTGTTACCGAGGTCGAAACTAATGAATAAATAAATCAAATCTGGGTAAAGTGAAAGAATGAACGAATAAACAATACATACCTTAGTGATGACGGTGGCCGTATCGGCCTGCAGTTCAGCTGGCAACTGCATTCTTGAGAGATGAGCTTGCAGCAGTATGTGAGCTTTAACTTGTGGCTCGTTATACTTCACGGTGCCACTCGTGGTGGTCGGTTTGTGGGGCACTCTGTGGATAAGTTACATATTAGATAACCAAAGTGCGTGCATCCGGCGACCATCGATTCATAAGACGTTGTCAGGTCAAAATCTGTTGGTGGCGTGACTCGAACGATCTTAGGGTTGAGAGTTCTACTGGAGTCACTATAATATTCTGGTAGAAGCACTAACGAATACGTTAAAAAGTTATGTTTTAGCGATTAAAATATATACAGGACACCTAAGGCAGTTCATAAAGCACGGGCATCCACCAAAGAGTAATAAATCGTACTGCATCAGAGATTACTTCTTTCCAACTCCTACATATTCCCCCAGCAACCATCCTCAAATACCCATAAATATCGATTAGAAATTGAAAAATTGGTACTGATAGAACAGGAGGCAGGGCAGGAGGTTCAACTTAAGTGATACCCCCGCCCATGGACACTCTCAATGTCAGAGGGCTCGTGAGTGCGTTGCCGGCCTTTAAAAAACTTGTACTAATATGATGGGTACTAAGGCGATTGTTGAAGCCCGCCAATTGGCTTCACTGACAAATTCCAAGTTACGTGCACGCCCGTATACGCGCGGGACAAGACCAGTCTTTGTTTAAATGTTATGTGAAATTAATAAATAATGTGTTGCGTGTGAACTCACTTGGCTGCCAAAGCCTTGATGATGTTCTCCTCCCGATGCCTGATGCACAGCTCGGAGTACTCCGCTGCTGACGAGATGATCTCCAGAAGACCACGGATCTTAGTTTTGGATGTCAGTGAGAGGCTGAACAGCTCTGTAATGGATTTTGGTTTCTTTTAGTCTAAATTTTAATATGAATCCGATATATTTCAAGTCGACTTTCATCAAAATTGGTTGAGTCGTTTTTGAGTGTCCACACATCTCTATATTAACAACATCGTTAGTTCATCATCATTTTTTATAGAATAGAGGCAAACAGTCAGGAGGCATACCTGATGTTAACAAATAGGACACACACACACACACACCCAGAAGGCTCGCGAGTGGGTTGCCGACCTTTTAAGAATTTGTCTTTTCTCCCCATATAACAAGCTTATTCTCCCTATACAACAGGCATTTTCTCCCCTATAACAGGCCATTTCGCCTTTTACAAGAAGCACTTTCTCCCCAAATATGAGGCCATTATTCCCCATACAACAGGCATTTTCTCCCTAAACAACAGGCATTTCTCCACATATAACATCTCTAACTAACCCTGTTAATCCTAACATCATTTTCGTGATACCTTTCCTAAGCTTTCTTTACCTAAACTATACTTACCAATGGTGGTATAATTGATGTAATAGTAGGACGCGATCATCCCCAAATTGAGAGGCTGGACATCCATCTCATCTTCAATCGCCATGCACTTGGACTGCTCCAGGTCTGTCAGCGTCGTTTCCACCAACTCCGAGAGGTGGTCCGACAGATGTCTGCAATTATGGAGAATCTTTATTTCTGTTACAACTCGAAATTTACACGGACACATTTGTATTATGACCCCCTGGTAAATATATTCTTGAAGCCAGGACGTATGTCCAAAAAATATAAACGACTTTAATACAAATGGATTCACCAGAATAAGCCTCGAAACAGAACTAATTTATGCGTACGACCAACCAAAATCCAGAAGATAAACCACTCTTTATATAGAACCGTTTATGTCTGTCACATAACACAAACGATGATGGTATTACGTAAGCATTAGGGGGAGGGGGGGGTGGTGTTGTCTTCGATTTTATCATTTGGTGATGACGTCATCAGTAATTATTTACTTTTTTTTTACACATATTACCCATATGTTGTCAAACTGAATACGTTTATGTACTATTATTATTGGGTGCTTTGCTTACTTTTGGTGACGGGGGGGGGGGGGGGGGGGGGGTGTTGGTTTTTTTTTTAATATTTCAAAAAAATTAACGTACCTATGAGTGACGCCTTGGAGGTTATAATAGTTGGGATTTTGTGTCAGACGTCGGTAGAGGAAGGTCCACGTCAAATAGTCGACCGCGTCCTGTTTGTTCTCTATGGTCTTCGTTACAATTTCCGCGTTCATGTGGTCGTGTAGTCTATGGTCGAGGTGACTCTAAAATATTTGTCATAGTAAAAATACAGTAAACTTGCATTACGACTATTTCAACCGATAAATATAATATTCTCAAAAGCAGAAATAATCTTGCCAGACAAAAATTTATAAATAAGGCCAATATATTTTTATAATGAGAATTTAGATTTGATTAATGTTTAAGGTATCTTGGAAATAAATATCTCTAACCTAACTCATAAATACTGAGATAGAATGGAACACAACAAAAATATTGATCCTTGAATGCAATTGAAAAAAGATTAATGTCATTGTATGCAAGAAAGTGAAAAAAGATTTCTCGTCCTTGAATACAAGGCAGTAAAAATAGATGCTTAGTCTTTAATTGCAAGACAGTGAAAAAGATTACTGTTATTGAATGCAAGACACTGAAAAAATATTATTGTCACTGAATGCAAGACAGTGAAAAAACATTTCTCGTCCTTGAATACAAGGCAGTAAAAATAGATGCTTAGTCTTTAATTGCAAGACAGTGAAAAAGATTACTGTTATTGAATGCAAGACAGTAAAAAAAGATTATTGTCATTGTATGCAAGAAAGTGAAAAAAGATTTCTCGTCCTTGAATACAAGGCAGTAAAAATAGATGCTTAGTCTTTAATTGCAAGACAGTGAAAAAGATTACTGTTATTGAATGCAAGACAGTAAAAAAAGATTATTGTCATTGTATGCAAGAAAGTGAAAAAAGATTTCTCGTCCTTAAATACAAGGCATTAAAATAGATGTTTAGTCTTTAAATACAAGACACTGAAAAAATATTATTGTCACTGAATGCAAAACAGTGAAAAAACATTTTTAGTCCTTGAATACAAGGCAGTAAAAATAGATGCTTAGTCTTTAATTGCAAGACAGTGAAAAAGATTACTGTTATTGAATGCAAGACAGTAAAAAAAGATTATTGTCATTGTATGCAAGAACGTGAAAAAAGATTTCTTGTCCTTGAATACAAGGCCGTAAAAATAGATGTTTAGTTTTTAAATACAAGACACTGAAAAAATACTATTGTCACTGAATGCAAGACAGTGAAAAAACATTTTTAGTCTTTGAATACAAGGCAGTAAAAATAGATGTTTAGTCTTTAATTGCAAGACAGTGAAAAAAGATTACTGTTATTGAATGCAAGACATTAAAAAAAGATAATTGTCAGTGAATGCAAGACAGTAAAAACAGATAATTGTCAGTGAATGCAAGATAGTGAAAAAATGATTGTTGTCATTGAATGAAAGACAGCGAAAAAGTGTTTATAATCCTGTAAAACAATTTAAAAAATAATAAAAAATTTGTCCACTCACCTCAAGCGGCAGACAATCGTTCAGCAGCTTGGTGAAGAAACTCTTATGATGAGCAGCGCACATGAGCACGGCCACCGAGTGGTCGTCTTCTAGTGGACGACAGGCGCGACCGAGCATTTGGAGAATCGTAGTTATTGGATATTGTTCGTAGCAGTGGAGTTTGCCGTTGTATCTACAAAATATTTTTAAATTCGGTTTGAATTTTTAACTATAATAAAATTAGTCATAAAGAACAGAGTGAGTTCCCTTTAAATAAAGGGAATAAAGGGATAAAGGGAACATACTCTATGTATGTTCCCTTTATTAATTTCGTAAATAACATAAAGTATATAACAAAAACAATTATACTAAACATATGGTAAGCCCAAGATGGAACACTTATCAATAAAAAAAAATACACTTACACATGCGTATCAGCCACTATAACAGTGTGCGCGTGCGCAGCGAATGCGAACGCCAGTTCAGCGGCCACCACACACACTTGTATGGCCCCACACTCCACTAGCTGCTGGACCACGCGTCTATCATTGCTCTCCACACCCTCGTGGAGATATGCCACACCGGCTGATACGGTCTCCTTTAACATCTGTAAAATAATGGACAATTTTATAAATGTCCTTTAAGGAGGTAAACTCTGTCCGAACGAGCTTCGAGGGGAAGCTTCTTCAAGGAATCTTTGGCCCTGTTTACGACGACTGTGTTTGGCTAACATGAACAATATTATACCATCGTGGAAGACGCCAACAAGTCATAAAATGCAACTAGCTCAAATGGTTGGTTGGCCGAATGGCGGACGACAGGACCTTTAGAAGGTCCCTACTGAACTGACAACCTGATGGCAAATCCGCTCCCGGGACTGCGTTGTGCGGGACGGAGTTGTCAAGCTCGAAACAATAGGTGTTCGAAGCTCAAATGCCGAAAGAGGAGGAGGAAAAGGACCACAAGAATTTTGATGATAAACTCGGGCGAACAGTTACCGCGGTGAGCGCTTGGAAAGAGTTCATCATCACAAAATACCCAAAAAATAGGAAGACCAAGACATCTTATGTCTATAAGGGTGGCGACATGAAACCCGTACGTCCGGCTTGTACGTCAAATACGTATTCATTGACATGAAAGACTAAGTTCTGAATCTCACCCAAACTGCAGCGTTTGGACTCAACTGTCTCTTTCATAACAGTATATACACAGTTTGACAGAAAGAGACGAAGGATCCTGTCTCAATAGTTTTATCCAGGGAAAGTTTATTTTCAGTGAATTAGGTTATTTTTCAATCACTTATTAGTCGAAGTTAAGTTAGGCTAATGTTAAATGCCTCAGTTAAGATATAATTTATAAAAAATGTGTGCGTGTACTAGTGTACACACGTAAGAAGTGAAACTTTTTCATGACCTCATTTTTTGAAAAATGTCTACTGTATGCATCGTTACAGAAATTGGTTAAATAATGTTAAATTAGATAAAGTTTAACAGCTTTTATTATCATAGACATGAAGAATTATTACTACTAAGATTATTACAGAATTTCATTAATTGTAATAGAATTGTTACTATCGTTATAATTTTGTTATTAATGGCTTCGAATATCTTCGAATCAACCGTGGTTAGAAAAAGATGGCGCGTAACGTAAAAATGTGACGCGCAACAGAAAAATGTGACGGTAATTTTTTTCCCAACGCCGATAAAGAAGTTTCACTTCAAAAACTTGAACCTTAATTAAAATACTTTAAATTTAATGTGAAAAAAGTTCTATTTCGTTTAAATTAGGCAAATATATGCATTTAAACAATATCGAAAAACTTAAAATTCAGACAAATTTTAACTCAATGCTGAAAATAAATTAAATATTACCTTATCCTGCAATTTGGTCAAGAACGGCTGCACCAGATCAGATCTAGCGTGCAAGAACCTTCCAGGTCTACCGGCAGCAGCTGCCAAAGCCAGCAAGTCCGCAGCGAGAAGACGGGAATGTCTCCTAGAAGGCACGAAAACCACAGCAGGCTTGGTACCGGCATAGCGGAGTATGCTGTTGTAAATTGGCTTCGTCATGGCTGCTAAACGAGATGGCGCGTGTGAGATGTTGAAGCCCTAAAAATATTAAAATTAATTATAACAATTTTTTTCACACAATAACGTCCATCCATTTTAGACAGTTTTTGCCAGCGCAATGTGGAACCAGCTACCCTCGAAGTAATTCCGAACCCATTCAAACCCAATCGCTTTTGGATTCCATCAATAAATAAATCAGTATCAAAATGAACGTAAGCCATTTTCGTCAACGTGTACGTCCACTCTTTACGAATGCGCGCGTTCGAATGTACAACAAAATGGTTGCTCATGTGTCTTAGAGCAACCGCAATGGGCGTTCTAACTAAAATCTGTAAACACGCACTTGGCTAGAAGCGCGCAT
Organism: Pieris brassicae; assembly: GCF_905147105.1. Classification (NCBI taxonomy): domain Eukaryota; kingdom Metazoa; phylum Arthropoda; class Insecta; order Lepidoptera; family Pieridae; genus Pieris; species Pieris brassicae. The sequence continues at coordinate 4,464,307 of NC_059678.1, read as the reverse complement.
TTGCATGTGTAGACTTCAATTGACGCCCAATGTGTACTCGCTGTAAGGGTTCTACAAAGAGCGTTCCAATGCTTATAAAGCCTGCAACGCACTTGCGGGAAGACTCGCAAGTGGGTTGCAGGCTTGCCTTTTTCTTCTTCATATTTTTTCTTGAAAAACCCACCATTCTATTCAATTTCTATTAGGTTTCCAACCAATAAACTAAACCAAATAAAAATGTCCAAACTAGATTTAAGTTCACCGAACTTAAATCGGTTGTTGTATGTTCAGATTTGTTAAATTAAACCCTTTGAAGCTGAAAGACTTAAATCGTTTAAAACATGAGCTTATAACTAAGATAACATTATTGGTTAGACTAATAAAAAATCGCTTGTCTGTAAAGTCGGTTCACGGACTATAGTTGAACGTGACATCGTCATAAGAAAATACTGATGGAATGGATATAGAGAAGTAGGTAAATGGAAATCACAATTACAGATGTCGAAAGTGGAGGCTGATTGTGCCTCTTTGTCGCTCGTTCCGCGCTCTCGCTCGCACTTCAAGCCTTAAATGCAACGCCTCAGAGCGAGGTAACGATGCATGAGTCAGGTTTCAGCGTGCAGCCGGCTCCATCGAATTACAAGACGTTGTCAAGTCAAAAGCTATAGACTTATTGAAGGGTTTGTAAATCTAAATAACTCTTATGTTATTGGACATTATCGGAAACGAGAATTATATTACAATTTACGAGTGTGGGAAAAACTAAAGGGCTCATTTATTAGTAAACTGATTATTAACTAAAACATATATATAGTCCGAGTTAGTAGTCTTTCCACCACCACAAGATCGGAATCTCAGTGAAACCGCGGGGCATTGCTAGTAAAGAATATAAGCAGGCGACCTATAGGACATTATTGAAAACGAGAATGTTATATTACAATTTACGAGTGTGGGAAAAACTATAGGACTCATTTATTAGTAAATTGATTATCAACTAAAACTTATATATAGTCCGAGTTAATAGTCTTTCCACCACCACCAGATCGGAATCTCAGTGAAACCGCGGGGCATTGCTAGTAAAGAATATAAGCAGGCGACCTATAGGACATTATTGAAAACGAGAATGTTATATTACAATTTACGAGTGTGGGAAAAACTATAGGACTCATTTATTAGTAAATTGATTATCAACTAAAACTTATATATAGTCCGAGTTAATAGTCTTTCCACCACCACCAGATCGGAATCTCAGTGAAACCGCGGGGCATTGCTAGTAAAGAATATAAGCAGGCGACCTATAGGACATTATTGAAAACGAGAATGTTATATTACAATTTACGAGTGTGGGAAAAACTATAGGACTCATTTATTAGTAAATTGATTATCAACTAAAACTTATATATAGTCCGAGTTAATAGTCTTTCCACCACCACCAGATCGGAATCTCAGTGAAACCGCGGGGCATTGCTAGTAAAAAATATAAGCAGGCGACCTATAGGACATTATTGAAAACGAGAATGTTATATTACAATTTACGAGTGTGGGAAAAACTATAGGACTCATTTATTAGTAAATTGATTATCAACTAAAACTTATATATAGTCCGAGTTAATAGTCTTTCCACCACCACAAGATTGGTATCTAAGCGAGTGAAACCGCGGGGCATTGCCAGTAAAGAATATAAGCAGGCGACCTATTGGACATCATCAGAAAGGAGAATGTAATATTACAATTTAGGAGTGGGAAAAACTAAAGGGCTCATTTATTACTAAACTGATTATCAACTAAAACATATATATAGTCCGAGTTAATAGTCTTTCCACCACCACAAGATCGGAATCTCAGTGTAACCGCGGGGCATTGCTAATAAAGAATATAAGCAGGCGACCTATTGGACATTATTGAAAACGAGAATGTTATATTACAATTTACGAGTATGGGAAAAACTAAAGGACTCAATATTGGCTTCAAGTCTGCGATGTATGTCCTCATTCTGTAGGAGCCATCACCGTCCCCTGTTCCATAACTCAACGAAGTTCTCACCTGTATATGCAGCTCGAGGGGCAAAGGCCTAACGCTGGGGTGGAAGTTGAATGTCGCATTGGTATTGCAGCCTAGCCATTGGGCCACGTCCCTGGCGTCAGCTAGGGGGAGTGATAGAGCCACGATGCGGATCCCACGACCTGTGGAAATAGTGTTTTTTAAGTTTTGCATTACACGGCAACATTTGTAATCAGTTTTAAGTTAATATCTATGACGGGGATTCCCAGGATCCCAGTCCCAGTTTTTTTCATTACAATATAAATGAAGCATCATTTCCTACTTTATTTTCTTAATACAGAAACATTTATATATAATACGAGTGTAGAAATTTCTAAAGTTTATTTTTAAATTTTTTCTGATAATAATATACAAAAGGAAAATATATCTCTTAAAAAGATATAAAAAATTCGCGAACAGCTATTTTACGTACACGCTCGTAATACACAAAGATCATAATAATAATAATAAAATATGTTTATTCGTTTTAAGTTCAATTTCATTACAATGTGTAAGATTTGGGAACCTTTTTAAGTAAAAAATACCTGTGTGTGTTCCAGCTCTTTCATAACAAACTTAATTATACATTCCTTAATTAATTAGTTACATTTTTTATTTTATTTATTTTAGTTATTGATGTGTAACTGTTATCAACACGCTTGAGTGCTTAAGTGAGTGTGTGAGTTAGTCAGTGAGTACACAGTGAATGAATAAAGTCTGTAACTACATACTAGGCCTCAGAAGAAGCTCTAACTCTGCGTAGGGTATGTTCATGTACATGTTAAGCAGCCTATTTAATTTATTATATATGCAGTCTGCTTGCATATTGCGTCTGGCGAAGTCAGTCCTTACGGTCTGACCGACGACAACATCCCTATTTCTGTTTAAGAACAACCTACTATCAAATGGTAGCGCTCTGTGTGATTTTAAAATTAGACTCAGCACATACAGCTTCCTAACGGAAAGTAATTGGCTGAGATGTTAAAGCTCTCATGTAATCATGTAAAAAAACATATCAAATTCACTCTTTAATTAAAATTACAGATTTAAAAATATCGTTCAATCTACCAATTACGATACCGTACGCACGTACAGCGTGCCAATTCTTATAAGGCCGGCAACGCACTTGCGAAACTTGACAATATGAGTGTCTATGGGCTTGACAATATGTCTATCACTTAACATGAGTGCCTCCTGCCCGTTTGACCTCTGTTCTATAAAAAAGAGGAAAGGCCGGCAACGCACTTGCGATCCCTCTGACAATGTGAATGTCTATTATCACTTAAAATCAGGTGAGCCCCGATCGTTTGCCTTCCGTTCTATTGAAAAAAACCATTCTGAAAAGGCCGGCAACGCACTTTCGAGCTCTCTGGCAAAGTGAATGTCTATTATCACTTAAAATCGTTTGCCTTCCGTTCTATTGAAAAAAACCATTCTGAAAAGGCCGGCAACGCACTTTCGAGCTCTCTGGCAAAGTGAATGTCTATTATCACTTAAAATCGTTTGCCTTCCGTTCTATTACAAAAACATTCTTAAAAGGCCGGCAACGCACTTCCAATGCCATCTGGCATTGAGTGTCCATGGCGGTATCATTAAACTATAATATACAATACAATACAAAAACAATATGTTTTAAAGTAAAATTATGCGTTGTGTGAATTTTTAGTAAGGCAATGTACGCTAATTCTTTATTCTCTATGGTCGAGAATTAAAAAGTTACCTATCTGTGATGCGATATATCTCATTCGGGAGCAGACAACCTCCATGATGGGTCCCTCTTCTCCTCCCAAGAGCTGCAAGGCGTCCACTATCAGCAGGGATACGCTCTGAACGGATTTGCGGACTTTCCATCTAAAAAATATGTTAAAACGTCAAAAATTTATACATATATATATATGTATAAATTTTATTTTATTTTTTGTATGCTCGGCAATGCTCGGATTATCAGGTAATGCTCTGTTCGTGTCAATTCTTCTTTCTCCTTCTATTCTTTTCAGTTTGGAATCAACGTAACGAACATTGTTATGACCAATCAGAGCAGAGCAAATGCCTTGACTGTGGACAGTTCAGAGAACGCAGGACTGTTCTGATTGAGTCCTCATTGGAGCATTGTGGTGATGAGGTTGGATCGAGTTGAATCTAGAAGGTTGTGATTAAGTGGGATCGGTGCAAACTGCTCGACCCACTAAACCCACTAATCACGATGTCCACATCGATGGAGTAATGATATCTCTATGTAACTCCTGCTAAACGGCTGGATAAGCCGATTTTGATGATTTTTTTGTAAGTTCAGTGATGTTTGACAGACATTTTTGTATTTAAAACGTGTGTAAACGTCTTCTTACTGAAATTAGCGAAATCTTAAACCAATACAGCGTCGTTCTAGTATTACGTAAGCAGATTTACTGCATTGCCAACCCCCCCCCCCTTGTCGAATTCATTTATAAAGCATTAAGCATAATAGACAATGTGTAGGTAATATGTGTAAAAAAACTTAATGATTACTGTTGACGTAATCACCAGATAAGGATATCAAAGACCCCCCCCCCTCCTCTTGACGAATTCATTTTTTATAGAGCATTAAGCATAGACAATGTGTAGGTAATATGTGTAAAAAAACTTAATAATTACTGTTGACGTAATCACCAGATAAGGATATCAAAGACCCCCCCCCCCTCCTCTTGACGAATTCATTTGTTATAGAGCATTAAGCATAGACAATGTGTAGGTAATATGTGTAAAAAAACTTAATGATTACTGTTGACGTAATCACCAGATAAGGATATCAAAGACCCCCCCCCCCCTCCTCTTGACGAATTCATTTTTTATAGAGCATTAAGCATAGACAATGTGTAGGTAATATGTGTAAAAAAACTTAATAATTACTGTTGACGTAATCACCAGATAAGGATATCAAAGACACCCCCCCCCCCCCCCCCCCAATAATGCTTACGTAATACATGAACCGCCCCTAACTCCAATATGTATTGATAATGATAAAATAATTTCAACAATATCACAAAATGATTTGACTCTTTAAAGCCACTTAAAAACAATTTCCATTTACAATGACCTAAATCCAATACTAATCTTCCTATACGGTGTCACAACTGCAAAAATGTACATTGTTTTTTTTTTTTGTTTTTTTTTTCATTTTTTGTCAACGTTTCGTGAAGTAGGGCGAATGGAAAAAATATATGCTGAAGTTGAGTAGTCTATGTATCCATTTTAAAAGATCGATACACGATTTAGATAACTTCGCTCGATAGAAAAAAAATCCAAACATAGCCAATTTTTGACACTTTCAATTCATTTGACGAAAATGTATATGGAACATGATTTTGAAATTTACACTATATATGCCATCGCAAGTCAATCCATTTCAGAAAATAATTGATACAATTACATTAATTTAATGTTTTATGTAACTAATTGTTATTAGGGACAGGCGCGCCTCAGCGCTCCAGCGTACCACAGTCCACCCCGAGACACTGACACACAAATTCCAGATAAGGCCTGAACTACAAACGATAGTTTTTACTATTGGCTTTCGTTTAAGAGTCTGATAAACAAAATTATTGAAAAAAAAAAACATACCGTCTCGAAAGCACATCCCATTTATCAGCTGTGGTGATTATAATCTGTCCTTTGTTTAATAATTTGTGATCTGTGGCCGTTTCACCAGTGAGCTGGACCACCTTTAAAAAAAAAATCAAGAAAAACATCGTGAGGCTTGTCATAACGACCCGTCGGACGCATTAGATTGACAAATCATGTGACAGACATCTGAGGCCCAGACCTAAAAAGGTTGTAGCGCTATTGTTTAATTTACCGACATCAAAAAAGCTTTTTCAATTCGACCAGACAGAACTGAAAATTAACATGAACAGTGTTGCCTTGAGACTTGTAACTGTTATTTGACACTTTCTGTTAAATTATGTATAAGTGGAGAAACAGTACACATGTCAGAAGTGAAACTCCTTCTTGAATGACTACGAAGGTAAGAGCCCCAAAAGATGGTCATGTACCAGTATATGATCAATGCATATTTGTATATCCATATTCACACTGTATACGTTACGCGACAGTTCTAATATGTCAAATACTCAATAGCGTGCATTTTTTCTCGATCTCCCTTTCTCACTCTCTTTCAATCGTTCTCTCCCTTTTCTTCGACAAATGCTGTACATCTTCGAGACCTTTCCGTAAAAAATATCCTAAAGAAGTTTCACTTCAAAAACCGAAATATATACTCTTTGCGTTCATGGATAACTTCGTTTGTGAACCAATTTTGAGGATTTCTAGTTGGAAACCTTCTAGGGTCTGTCATCTGACGGCATCCCAGAGAAATCGAAGGGAAGTTCTGAAAATCGGTTCCAAATAAATGAAATGACTCCTTTGAAAGTCGCTCAGCACTCCCATTTCGAAGTATTGGAAAAAATGGGATTTGCATTAAAAAAACAATCAGTTTAAAAAAATACTATACAAAAATCCGTACCTTCAAACTGAACCTGGAGGCGAATTTATGATACCAATCAGCAAACACAATGTCCGCCAGTGCATCTCTGAAAAAAGAAAAAAACATTTTTACCTACCCCTTCACCAGGGACTGAAGGAACTGGTCACAAAGACCATACTGCAATTCGTATGTCAACTCAAAGACTCGTCTTGAGCGCTGTCAATGTCAAACGTCATATAAAAAAAGGCTTTGACAGCTCTTGAATATTAAGTTTGACCGACGGGCCTGAGTCTTATAAAACGTACTTAGGACTAAGTTCAAGAAGGTAAACGGGCAGGAGGCACATCTGATGTTCAGTGATACCGCACATGGACACTCTCAAAGACAGAGGGCTCGCAAGTGCGTTGCCGGCCTTTTTATAATTGGTACTTATAGAACAGGAGGCAAACGGGCAGGAGGCTCATCTGATGTTCAGTGATACCGCCCATGGACACTCTCAAAGCCAGAGAGCTCGCAAGTGCGTTGCCGGCCTTTTTATAATTGGTACTTATAGAACAGGAGGCAAACGGGCAGGAGGCTCATCTGATGTTAAATTATACCGCCCATGGACACTCTCAAAGCCAGAGGGTTGGCAAGTGCGTTGACGGCCTTTTAAGAATTGGTACGTTCTATGAAGGACCCTAAGTCGAATTGGATCGGAACACTTCTGAGGGCAGCCTGCTGGTTTCACGGCAGAAATTGCCATAAGAAACGCTCAGTGAGAATTCTCATCTCGTCAAAAATCAAAGATTTTGTATACAAAGGTTGTTGTGGAAAAAAACAATTTTCTTAAACTACATAGTAATAATAATAATAATTAAAAATTAAAAAAGTTCGATCCCTGTGGCAGTGATCTTAATGGCTTAAATGTGTCGTGTTGTCTCTCTCTTTAAAATATGGCAAGGGGGCCGATGGCTGACCATGCGTCATACTCGTGAACGGGAGCTACTTGTGGTGACTGGTTGAAGTTGAATTGGTGTATGCGGTGATGTTAGTTATTTCTGACTATGTATTTGCATGTTGTTCCCATAAGAATGTAAGTGCGTGCTCCTATTTCACCATGCCTCCTGCTGATAGAGGATATTTGACAGTCCGAGACAAATCTTTCTTTTTAATTTATTATTTATTACTTAAGATGTCATGTGGAACATGGTGTAATGGTTGCAGCTCTTTACAAACGTTGTGTAATACAAAAAACCTGGCGATAAAAAGAGTGGCGGAGAGTTTATTGACAGTTCTTCTCTTCCGTTCTACGTCCTTAATTTGAGAACTGGCAGTAAATGTAAAATTAGAAGCATTTAATGTATATTTCTTTTTGATCGACGTGATAATTGTGTTACCTATATGAGTAAATGATTTTTGACTTTGACTTTTGTGTTCCATTATTGCAGCATTTCCTGGCTGTATTCCGTCAAAGAAAGCACCAGCTCTGGTGTCACCGGTACTATCTACCAGGCGCCAGCTTAAATCTTCAATTGGCTGTGCCCTAAAACCCCACGGCCCAAGAGTCTCTACTCCAGAGGGATCAAAATCGAAGTTGGAGCAATGTCTCTTATATTGAAGAATAATTTTAAATTGAAGTTTGACATTTAACAGTGTGACGACCAGTTAAGATCACTCCTCTTTTCCACCGCGTCGGTGATTTTACAGCTGCGTGACGACACTGTGGGTGGAGCCAGTGGCAGGAACGCTCGAATGTAAAACCTGTACGCGCGAATTACGATCTCTTCTAATCGTTTTCTTTTCTCTTATTGTGCTCTCTTTTCTCTTCGGTGTAATCTTTTATGTTCCACTCTGGCGGTAGTTTTGATTTGCGTTCCTCAGACAATCTTATTGAAACTCCTATTCATAAAACAGATTTCTGTCACTCCTCCTTTACCGTGCAAAGTATCCTGCTATGGAATTCCCTACCAATTGATATCAGACGAGCTGAATCTTTGAATTTATTAAAAAATCTTCTTTTTGATAATTTTTCTTCTGCCTCGTAATTAGCTACTTATATATATTCATTGTGAGTCAATAAACCTTTGGATTAGCTTTTACATTTTTGGTTATACATATTTATATTTTTTCTTTAGATTTTATTTTAGTTATTTTGAGTTCTTTTTTTGTTAATTAATTATGCACTTCTTGTTCTTTACCCTCTGTAGGCGTTACTTTTTTATTCTCCCTGGTTGCCTGGAAGAAATCGCTTGTTAGCGATAAGGCCGTCCGCTGCCTAATGACTTTCGGAACCTGCTTTTTTATATGAATAATTTTGTATATTATGGTAAAGCAGTGTAAATAAATAAATAACTTTAATATACATACTGAAGACCTGCAGAAGTTTATTTGGAAACCCTACTGACTAGCTGATTCCAACAGTGAATAATATTGAAATAATCTTACTTTGGTACCAAATATACAGCTCTACCAGCTGGGTTAGTGGACAGCAATCGGAGTAGGGCCAACTCGGCAACCACAGACTTTCCGGAGCCACCAGGCGCGCCAACGAACACGTTGTCATCCGAATTGTACACCGCGTTGAACACCTGGAATGATAAATCACTTTACGACAAATACGCAAAGTACAAAACCAGAACGGGAAGAACGGTGAGGAGACTCACCGGTGCGTGCCGGCCTTTAATTGGAACGCTCTCTTCTTGAAGAACTAGCTTAATAAACCATTTGTTTAACTCACCTGCGTCTGAACTGGATTGAACTGGTCAAACGTCTCCGAGTACAGTTCTTCATACTTGGAGTTCCGTAGAGCTGATATCGGAAGAGGCTGGAGATCCAGAAGCTCTGTTGGAGGGAGATTCTTCTCGGGAAGTATCAGGTGGCGGAAGGAGACTGGGAGCTGGGTCTCTGCTGCTATCCACCTGGATTTTTTTATATTGTTATATAACATAGTATATTATTGTCCAAAAGCGTAATTAAATAATAACATATATATATATATATATATAATATTGAATTAAATATATATATATAGTTATTTTTATGTAATAGCAGGCAAACGGGCAGGAGGTTGATCTAATGTTATGCCCATGGGCATGGGCGAAATGATTCGAAATAACTTCCATGGGCTGGTTCCACATAGTGTAACGCTCAGTTGTGGAACTGACGTGGAGGTGATACGGATGGTATTTCGTATTCTGCTTTGACGTCCGATGATGAAACTGCAGGTATTAATCCGAACGACTCCTCTGAACACTCTCCATGGTAAATGCGGAAGAAGATGCAGAGAGACCCCACATCTCTGGAACGCCAAGGGATGAATCCACTCGGAAAGTAACTGGTCGTCGAGGATTGCAATCGCTTCGTTGAATACGATCAAGCCGAAGGATTTATTAAAAAAAAAACTAATTCTTAATTATGTCCATCACCTTTTTTTTTAACTTTATCTCACCTATCAGAAACTACCCGCAAAAAGTACTGCGGGGGTAGAGGCTCGAATACCGGCACAAACAGTTTAACGTGATGTTCATCCTTGCAGTACTTCTCTTTGAGGAGGAAGAACTCATGGTGGAGTATCACCTCACCATCTACGTCTTCAACCAGGATCCAGAACGCTTCCGATTGGCCATGGATCTGAAACAACAATTTCATGGACTTTTGGGATTGTACAGCAGTTTTAGCCCACATCTCCACCCTGAGGTCGTGTATTGAATTCAGGCCACACCAATGGACTTTTGTTAGGTGAAAGTGTCAAGGTATAAGGGGCCGTTCCAGTACGTACGTAAGCAGATTTACTGCAATTTATCCCCCCCCCCCCCCCTTCCACTTGTCAACAAAAGTAAGCAAAGCCCTCAAAAGTAGTACATAAACGTATTCAATATTTATAGAGCATTAAGCATAGACAATGAGTGTAAATATGTGCTAAATATGGCTATATGTGTAAATAAATAATCACGTACGTAAGAAACGTCCGTATTCGTTCGTATACGTTCACAAAAGCATAAATATTTTTATGTATGGGAATAGACAACTGTCGAAGTAGACGGGGAGAAATTGGCCGTGTCAGAAATTCTGGTTAAATGTATACGAAGAACAACTTTTGTCGTTATCAAAAACATTAAAAAATCTTCCTACTAGAGTTTATAAAAAATTGTACAACTTTTGGAAAAAAATATTAATACATAATAATTAATATTAGTTATAATATATTTTATTAATGTGATAAAGTAATGTAAAATTCCTGAGACAAATGCACGCCATTATATATGGCAGAACAAGCGAACTTTCGTTGTAAATAATATAATAAAAAATGTGTGCGTGTACGTACACACGTAAGAAGTGAAACATCTTTATGACCTTATTTTTCCTTTTTGATCTACTATATGCAACTTTATAGAAATTGGTTAAATAAAGTTCAACAAAAGGCTTTTATTATCATAGACATGAATACAAATAATACAATTATTTCATTTTAACTTATCACTACTAAGATTATTACAGAATTTCATTAATTGTAATACAATTATTAGTATCATTGTTATCGTTATTATATATTTTTGTTATTAATGGCTTCGAATCAACCATGGTAGGGACGAGAAAAAGATGGCGCGTAACGGTAAAATGTGACGCGTAACTGTAAAATGTGACGCGTAACGGTAAAATGTGACGGTTATTTTTTTTTCAACTCCGATAAAGAAGTTTCAGTTCAATAAATTAACCTAACTTTATTGTAAAGAGATTTTAAACTTTCGAAGGAATCGTTTCATAATTTTTTAATTTTGAACACATTTTCGAAGGTTTCCCTCGATTTCTCTGGGATCCCATCATCAGATCTTAGTTCTCTTATAATAGTACAACCCATGAGATGTCTCCATGCCAACCTAAAATAATCAAGCTGTCTATGAATCGTCATAGACAAAAATATTGAGAGACCTCCTCCTTTTCTGAATTTGCTTCCCAAGTTCGAGGGTTGTAACATCCAGTTCTAACTAACCTTCTCGTCCCACTGAAAGTCCGGTGTAATCGTCAACTCCACCCGCAATGTGGACCTCGTGATCGGCTGTATGTGCGTCGATAGCTCCAACTTGGGGAACTGATGAACGTATTTGTGAATCATTTTGCCGAGCTTCGGCGCTCGGACCAGCTCGCCGATCTCGTTCGGTCCCAATTCGTACAACTTCTCCCATGGGAAGTTCTTCTTTTCGAGTTTCTTTATCACCTGGAATAAATGTGTTAAGTCGCGTTCATTTTTGCCACTAAAACCAACAAAAACAGCCGCGCACCGCCACTATGTGGAACCAACTGCCCATTAAGTATTTCCGAACGAATTCCACTTAATATTCAAAGAGTATACGAATTGTTAAAAGGCCGGCAACACACTCGCGAGCCCTCTAGCATTGAAAGTGTCCATGAGCTGCGGTGTCACATAACATCAGGTGAGCATCCTTCCCGTTTGCCCCCTGTTCTAACATTTCAAATTCTTAAAAGGCCGACAACGCACTCGCAAGCCCTCTGGCATTGAGAGTGTCCATGGGCGGCTGTATCATTTTACATCAGGTGAGCCTCCTCCCCATTTGCCCCCTGTTTTATCATTTCAAATTCTTAAAAGGCCGGCAACGCACTCGCGACCTTTCTTGCATTGAGTGTCTATGGGCGGCGATATCAGTTAACATTAGGTAAGCCTTCTGTCCGTTTAACCCCTGTTCTATAAGTACCAATTCTTAAAAGGCCGGCAACGCACTCGCGAGCCCTCTGGCATTGAGTGTCCATGGGCGGCGATGTCACATAACATAAGATCATCCTGTCCCACCCATTTTATAAACAAAAATATTCCCATTTCTTCTGTGACTGACAACGATTAACGCCGGATTCCTCACGGATGTTTTTGTTCACCGTACGAGCTAGTACTGTAGTGTCATAGACAGTCCATCCAGCAGCAGATCGAAGCTTCCTCGGGGTTCAGATCCGTACGCTGAAGCCACCAGACCAGTGCTCCACGCACCAAATGCGGTAATTTTTCGAAACCACTTCAACTAATTCTACATACCTCTTCCGGCATTTTCCTAAACTGCCTCAACGGTGACATTGACTGCCACATTCGCCTGTCCACCATTTTGCATAACGCCAACGTTTTGTCCACCAGCTGAGCCCAACCTGTGAAATTTATTTCAACATTACAAATTGATAACGACTGTAAACAGTTTTGGACCAAGTGTGTCTCCTTGCTTAACTCCCCTCTTTAACAGGAAATTCCTCCCCGTTTTTGTTCAGTCAGATTGTCGCTGTTAATTTTTTGTAAATTTATTTTATAATTTCAACATATTTACTGTCAATGCCATTATTTATTAGCGACATCCAAATACCAATAATGTCTTAGAGAATCAAAAGCCTTACTATAATCTACAAATTCCGTATATATATCGTTTAACTCAAAAAAAGTTAATTCGGATCATAGTTAACATAGAACAAACAGACAGCTGCAAACCACATTTCATAAAACTAAACATTATCACTCTACCCTCATTATACATATTGGAAATCTGTAAATTTGCCCATACACACAAAGAATTTTACACCACACGCGAAGACATACACACAAGATATACACTTCGACACAAAAAACGCCTAAACCTACCATCTTCCCGATTACAAATACATGCATCAAGCCCACTAGTCATGTCAATCAAAATTTATAATAAACTACCGGAGACACTAAGAAATGAAAAAAAGATACATATATTTACAAACAAACTAAAAAAACTTCTTATACGTAAATGTTATTATAGCGTTAATGAGTACCTAGAAGATAAAAATATAGCTTAATTTCATGATTATTAATCCCTAAATATACAAAATTCAATAAATAAAAAAATGTTATTCTATGTAATTGGTACTAGCCTGGAGTGTGAAGTTTTATGTGATACTTTTAAATTGTGTTGCTATTAGCTATGTTATATAGGTTTCGTAATGCCTTCTTTTGCTGTGCCCCAACAGGGTCCATAATATTGTACCTAGCTTTAAGCCTCATAAACATCTTTTGTAACGTTATGGAATGCAAATAAATACATGAATACATGAATAGCATTTCGATTATTAACGCGGCAATAACTAGAAATAATCTGTTTTGACGACAATACTGTTTTGCACAGAAATTCACAAATCTGTGTTGTACGTACCTCTATGTAAAACAATTTCGAATATGGCTCTCAACAAACGGCAAGCGGACTGAGTGACGTACACCATGTCGGCCATTAAGGCGAACCCTTCCAGCTTCAGCTGTGAGATATACGCTTGCAGGAGCACGTTGATCTTTGCTGACGGCTCTTCAATGCTCTCCTTTATTGGAATTGGTACCTGCACATATCATAAAAATAAGTACGGAAAACTTCCCAAATAACTTTTTGGAAGTAATTGGGTGCTATCCACCGGAATCCTCAAGACTAAAGGAAACGTAGCCGTCCAAAACTGGCCTGACAACGAAGTATCAGTAAAGGCGAAAGGAAAGACCTGGAGTGAAAGCAAAAAGACTTTCAGGCTGGTATTCTATGCTGGTATATATGGTACACATGTGGGACTTTAAGTCAAATAAGTGATATTTTTAAGAATTTCTTAAAGAGTCTTCGTCAACCGTTCTATTTTCAACTTTTCTCCTGACTTTAATTATGTGTATTCGTTGAACTCATTACCAAAACCATTAAAAATAATTAATTTATAACAAATTCCTTTAAGAGCGTGGCGGAGAGTTTATTGCCAGTTCTTCTCTTCCGTTCTAAGCCCTTGATTTGAGGACTGGCAGTAAATGTAAAATTAGATTAGAAATGTATTTCTTTATTGACGTTCGTAAGTGTACACTGTGTTACTGAATAAATGATTTCGATTTTTTTAATTTTAAATCAGCAGAAACTACGACTAGGGTCAGCCATAGACAATCTCATATTTCGTTTACAATCACATAGATGGTCAACAAATGAGGACATTTCACAAAATACATGAAAATTATAAATAATGCAACGGCGGTTTATCGCTAGCAAGCGATGTCTTCCAGACAACCCTGTTAAGGGAAATAAACTAATTAAAGAAATATAAATATATATATATAAACTAAAAGCTACTCTCAAGGATTCACGCAATGCAATACAAAAGAATTGAGCAGGATAGGATATGAAGGTAGAGTGGAATATAGAAGTGGAATTATATAAGAAATGTTTATTCAGAAGAGTTTTAAAAGATGTTAGGGAGGTAGCCAATTGCTTGGAGTCGGAGATCCTAAACGAATTGAAAAGATGGAATTTCCTAAAAGCATGATGAAGAAAAAAAGAGCATCTTTTGTTTAGAAACTGGTTAAGTTAAGTGATATTACGAGTAGCAACTGTTTTTCTACTAACAAATATTTTAGCATACAGGCTCCTGAATTACCCTCAAATAGACCACCTCTCACGTTACATCAGATTACAGGACCTCTTAATCATCGTTGTACCCAGAATAAGCATGTCAGAACTTTCACTCACCCGTTCCATAAGCTTATGCAGCTCCAACTTCTCCTCATCTCTGACATTGATATGCTTGAATTCCCCTGATAACGAGAATACACGGAACAATTCAATCTCCCCCAAGGTAGGTTTGAGGAGTTGATTGTAGTTCTGCATCGTCTCAAATGTACAGTAGAAATGCGAGGCAATACGGCCGAGTTCGGTTGGTTGGAAGTGTCCGGATTTTCTCTCGTATTTAATTAGACCCGCCCTGAAATATAGAACAAATCAACCCAACCTTTTTTCCCCTCCCCCCAGTTTAGCCAAAATTATTATAATCCCCCCCCCCCCCCCCCAAGTATGTAACGTTATGTACATTTACGTGGCAGATACTGTTATGAAGTTTAATTTTGTCGGGAAAAAAAATTACGACTACCCTCAAAAAAAATTACAACTACCCTCAAAAAACTTTTCCATCTCAACTTAATTGCTGTCACACTTTTTTATAATACGGTTAGCGGTGTACTGTTATTTTTGTGTTATAATAACCCTTTGCATTGCCAAATATCTTTATCTATTGCGGGATATTTTTTGGTATAATAGACAAGTCTGTTCTTTCATGCCAAACAACTTTTTGATTCTAATGCCAGTTTTCCGATGTTTTCCTTCGTACGAGCGTGTTAAATAGACAAAAAAGTCCATTAAACCCAGACATAAGGTATGTGGGTAGCACGCACAGCTTTTAAAATCTACCCTCCTATAAAATTTCTGACACTACTCACTTATCCAACAAAGCAGCGGCCGTATGGACCAAGTCAGCTCTGTGTAACTCCAAAAGGTTGTCATCCTTCATCTTATCCGCTTGGATTCCGTATAAGGCTGGTTGGCGAAGCATTCGTATATAGAGGTAAGTGTACCCTAGAAAAGCGTTATAATATAATATATAAAGATGTTGGTATCGATGGATTGGAGAAATACTCAAATTGAAAATTTTCTTACCAAGCCATGTGACAGCATCCCTGACGCTCTGTACCGAACCCAGGACAATCTCAGCATTCAACATATCAGGTAACTTGGCAATCATTTGGGACTCAATCGGCAGCTGTTGGTTGAGTAACGATAGGTAATACTGAAGTTCTGAGTGGTTTGTGATTAGAATACCTGGAAGAAAAGGTTTTTGGAGTCATAAAGGAGAAATAAAGTCGTCTTTTAAGAAAATAACGTAATGCAACTCCTTACAAACTGTGTAAAACAAAAAAAATGGCGATCAAAAAGAGTGGCAGAGAGTTGACTGCCAGATCTTCTCTTCCGTTCTACGACCTTGATTTGAGAACTGGCAGTAAATGTAAAATTAGAAGAATGTATATTTCTTTTTTGACGTTCATAAGTTTTTTTGACTTTGTGGTATTCTTGAAATAATAGAAAAGACAAAAAGTGAAACCTCTGGAATTCCTGGCGTGGGCTGGTTGGTCTCTTCTATTCGTCATATTAATGATTTTATTTATGACTTGATAATAACTACATAACACAATTGTTACATTTCAATTTTTAACAAAGTCAATAACAACAACTTGTTAATAAATACAATATTAAGAGAATCCAAAATGATATATCACCTGCATCATGAGCACACATGTACACACACCCTCACTTCCACACCATCATACAGCACAAGTATTTAATAATGTGTATTTGTTATTGTAATATATAATTTATGTTAATAAATAAAACAAAAATGAAACAGTTAAAAATATCAATGGGGCCACAACCTCTTTAGGTCTGGGCCTCAGACTTCTGTATCTATTTCAAGATATGTTAATCTAATTGACAAGTAGGTGATCAGCCTTCTGTGCCTGACGCACGACTTTTTGGGTCTAAGATAAGCCGGTTTCCTCACGATGTTTTCCTTCACCGTTCGAGCTAATGTTAAATGCGCATATAGAAAGAAAATCCATTGGTGGAGCCGGGGATCGAACCTACGACCTCAGTCATCTATAATATCCAACAACATTCGAATACATTTCTCTCCATCCTATCCATGCATCTCTTTCGCTCCAAAATAAACAGACAGAGAGCAAAGTACATTACAAACATTCTTGCATCCCTTTCACTCATAGAGAAAAGAGAAACTCACCCTCTCCCTTCGTATCATACTGCGGCCGACCAGCTCGCCCCAACATCTGCAGGACATCCAAAGCCCCCAATTCCGTCCATCTTCCTTTTTCCGGACTATACACCTGGGTCCCTTTCACGATTACCGTGTGAGCTGGTAGGTTCACACCCCACGCCAAGGTGGCCGTAGACACTAGGACCTAAAGTATTTATTATTTATTTTATTATGGACATAGACATAACACTTAACTTAGAAAACAATAGACACTCAATGTTAGAGGGCTCGTGAATGCGTTGCCGGCCTTTTAAATATTTGTACTGATAGGACAGGGGACAGGAGGCTCACCTGATGTTAAGTGATACCGCCACCATTCGACATTCAATGGCAGAGGGCTCGCGAGTGTGTTGCCGACCTTTTATAAATTGGTACTCATAGAACGGGGGGCAGGAGGCTCATTTTATGTTAAGTGATACCGCCGCCATTGGACACTGAGAATGCCAGAAGGCTCACGAATGCGTTTCCAGCCTTTTAAGAATTGGTATCCTCTTTGAAGGACCCTAAGTCGAATTGGTTCGGTAATACTTCAAAGGACTGGCTCCAAATAGTGCAACGCTCAGTTGTGGAACGCACGTCGAGGTCATACGGATGGTATTTTGTATTCTGCCTTGACTGATGATGAAACTGCAGGTATTAATCCGAAGACCACCCCTGAACAGTCTCCATGGTGAATGCGGTAGAAGATGCAGACAGACCCCACATCTCTACACCAAGGGATCAAACCGCTCTGAGAGGGATAAGTCCGCCGCAAGGAGCTGGTACTGGAGGGCTCCCGCCCAGAGCTGACGACAGTACCCCATATGGGGCCGAATCCGCGCTTTACACAGTAATTTTAACACTCTACGGCCAGAAATCTTCCATCACAACATACCTGTATATGCCTATCAGCGAACAGGTCCTCCACTAATGTCCTATCAACACGGCTCATTCCAGCATGATGTATTGCAAATCCATACGGAAGCAGCTCCCTCAACTCTGGATTCTTCACTTGCTCCGCCTCAGTACGTAGAACTTCGACACTAGCTGAACCCTCCCTGATGGAATTATATGCCATTAAAAAAACGACCGCTGGCTTTGACACAGATTTGACAAACAAAATCTATTCTTAAGGGAATTTTAACGCAACAGCGTATACGTGCAACCTTCGCACGGAATTCGTACGTTACGTACGTTCAAATACACGCTCGTAAAAGACATGCCTTACTCCATGACCCGTATCAGGCCCAGAAGGCACCTCCTTTCTATTAAGAAGCGATGACGAAGCACAAAAATGTCAGACCAAGGGTTGCAGAGCCACTGGTTTCCTTTAACGGGAACCTATTGGTACAGAAAGAGTTCATGCGTCCTTGGATGGAGAGGATTTCGTTCAGAGATAATAAGTTTGTTCCTCTCCACTCCATGGAGCAGTGTTGGGCTAGTGGCTTCAGCTTGCGTCTCTCATCCCTGAAGTTGAACTTCAGCTGTGCACCAATGGACTGTCTATATCCGCATTGAAGGTTCAGAAAGAAAATCATCACGAGAAAACCAACTTGCCTTAGACCCAACACGACGGCGTGTGTCACAGAAGACTGATCACCTACTTGCCAGTAGATTGACAGGAAACAGATACAGAAATCTGAGGCCCTGACCTAAAAAGGTTGTAACACAAATGCTCACCTAAGAAACTGCCCCAAGGTATCTTTCTCGAGACACATGTCGCGAATCGCACGCGCAGTCTTCCCCGTCTCTTTCCTAGAATGTACGAAGACCAGGATCTGGAAACACGTTACAGAATTACGTAAAAAAATCCACGATTCCAAACCTTAACACTGTTACCTGGTTATTACCTGATTCCTTCCAGCGTGTTCCATAGCTTTTTCATAGACGATATCGTTCATGACCTGGAATCTTTTGAGTGCCTTTTTCTCCGTCACACCAATGTACTGCTGTTCGAGGGCTACCGGTCTGGAAAGAGACTGACAATATACATACAGGAAATGCTTAATATATAAAAATGAAATCCCTATTTCCCTTGGTCACGGCATCACGCGTGAACGGCTGGACCGACTTCGCTAATTCTTTTTTTGTTGTCTTTGTTAATGTCAGGAGAAGATTCTTATGAAAGAAAAAATTTAGAAAATTTAAGAAAATTTAAGAATACTTTTGTTACTATAGCAAATTTCGAACTTTTTTTATATAACCTTACGGCGTTTGACATAAGATTGACACAATGCTTGCTGCAAATGTCGTCAAAGAGGATGTAAGAAAAATTAGTCAGAGTTATTATATTGATACAATACATATAAAATAATTACAGTCGCTAATTGTTTGTGGCATTAATCAATAATGTTACAAACAGACCTATTTATCTACCTACGCCAGAAAAACAAACAAAGAATGTTATCATAAAGCATTTTTAGTTAATTATACCAATTCGAAATCAATATTCATAGTTAAGACAGGACAGCTGTCGGGTCAGGTAGTGTTTGATATTTATGGCTTTGTTTGTCAACAGATTCCTCGAAAACAATGAATCATATCGACTTGATACACAATTTTAAACAACATATGGCTATGAACACAATTCTTCAAATGTACATTCAAATCCAATCAACTTACACAACAATTCCATCAAAATCAGTTCAGTAGTTTTTGAGATATCCACACAATTTTTTTTTTTCGTTTTTCACATACTAATAAATGCCTAAAATATTCAATAATTACCGGAAAGAGTTGTCGAAATAAAACAATCCTTTTTCCGGTTTCACGCGTAAAAACGCAGCTACATCTGTATAGTTCGGCAACGTGGCTGATAATCCTATCAGACGAACCTGTATTAAAAGAGAATTGTCTTTGAATAAAATATAAAGTGATAAGGCACAGACGGCCGATCGCCTATTAGAAATCACGGAACATATACACATTTACAATCTGAGGCGCAGAGCTAAAAGGTTGTAGCGCCACTGGTTCAGATTTTACAAGCCCTGCGGTTTTTGTCCAAGTTTTTGAAGTTATATTTCTGTTGGAGCGTTACCTTGCGACACCCTGAAGTTAGTTAGTCAATATGTTAGTTTTTTGAAGTGAAAATTCTTTATCGGCGTTGGAAAAAAATTACCGTCACATTTTCCGGTTACGCGTCACATTTTACCGTTACGCGCCATCTTTTTCTCGTCCCTACCATGGTTGATTCGAAGCCATTAATAACAATAATATATAATAACGACAATTAATGAAATTCTGTAAGAATCTTAGCAGTAATAAGGTTAAATGAAATAATTGTATTATTTGTATTCATGTCTATGACAATAAAAGCCTTTTGTTAAACTTTATTTAACCAATTTCTGTAAAGTTGCATATAGTAGATAATTTTTCGTAAAATAAGGTCATAAAGTAGTTTCACTTCCTACGTGTGTACACTAGTACACACACCATTTTTTGGAAGCTCGCCGTTGACTTGAAGACACATGGATATTTGGTAAGAGGACCAGAAAAGTGGAGCAACAAAGGACAAAACTGGTACCCAAGGAAAATAAACGAAAAAGAGGAACATTTAGAAGGTGGATAAGTCAGGAGGAAGAGGAGAGGGGGGAGAGGAGGACGAAATATACAGGATTTAAGATGAAATTATTACGATGCTCCAAGGTTACCTCTTCCTGTGTTTGTTCAACTGTCCTCAACGTTCTGGCAACTAGGGCTTCTAAGACCGGACCCCTCTCGTCGTGTAACAGATGGATTTCATCAATGATTATGAGACGAACCAGATTTGTGAACGATCTCTCGCCACCTGCAATTTACAAAGCTCCGTATCAAAGTCCGATAACGCCACGCCCACTACTGATATGAAACTGGGAACTTTTACACGTTTACGGACGTAAAAGTTCTTATTGACGAGCGCGGACACTATACATACACTTATATACGTAGTGTATTTATTATTACATATATGATTAGGTCTATCTCTGAAAAAAAATACATTCCAAGACAAGTTCAGCAGGCTGAAATGTGATTTATGAATGTTTCAAGAAGCGCTCTACCAGATACCAAAAAATTCTGGCTAAAATCGTTTTTAGCAGGCTGAAACATTTTTACGTGCTCTTAAAAACTAATCAAAGGAGAAATTCACGATCCCAACCAGAAATATATTAACTCTCGTTAAACGTAAATTAATCAATAAAGATTTGTATAATTATGCCGATCATTCAAAAGATTGATTTGCACCAGTTCAAACAATTTGTATGACTCAAAACTTGGCGACTAAAAAGAGGGGCGAAGTGTTTCTTGCCAGTTCTTCTTGCCTACGCCCTGGAACTCGCGAACTGGTAGTAAACGTAAATTTAGCAACAGTTTAACATCTCTTCTGTAAACTTTTTATTTATTTATTAACACTTCGTTACACTACAATATAAAAAAAATGAACATAATTAAATCAAAAGGAGAGCAACTGGCAGCCTTATCGCTTTCGAGCGATCTCTTCCAGGCAACCTCTGTGAGTAAAGAAATGTATTAAATTACATAAGATAGGCAAGTAGTGCAAAAATACATGTTATACACAGTTATTAAGACAAAACTAAAAAGGAAGAAAAAAAAAACAACTAAAACTAACTGAACCAACTAAAACAACTAAAAAAACTAAACTAAAAAGATGATACATTAAAAATAGAAAGTAAAAAGAAAATAACAACTTTATCATACAAATAAAAAAACAAAAAGTAGCAACAGCTCCATATGTAGAGTGATACTACAGCCCTATGGACACTCGTGCCAAAAGGCTCGCAAGTGTGAGCCCCTTTAAGACCTGGAAAAACTAGTGAAACTGCTGCTGCTCCTCACCTTTCCTGGTAACAATGTCCCATTTCTCCGGCGTGCACACGATCAGCTGCGTGGCGTCGATCTGTTCCCTCGTAAGCTGATGGTCTCCGGTCAGCTCTGACACCTTCATGTTGTACGCGGCTAAACGCTTGCTAAAATTTCCCACCTAAAACATATAATAAGTAAAAATACTTTTAAATAAAAATATAAGACGGCCAATATCCAGGAATCGTGGAGACCCATGGTAAACGCCGTTGGTAGAAGAAAATGATCGTTATGGCTTCGTAACGGTGTGCGCAAGAGTTGCTGCTTCTTGCGCAGGACAAGACACGCTTTAAGAGACTGACTGATTGCAAATACCCGCAGAAAAAATTGTTTTGAAAGACTTATGTAATTCATTGAATATTCATTATTTTACTTATTCTTCACGTGTATTTAATTAATTATTATATTATTTTTATTAATATTAATTTAAATAGAAAATCTTAACAATAAATTACCTAAATAAACACTAAATTCATATCTCGTATTCAAATCTCTCATCCACAAGACTTTAAAATCTTTATCGAAGTTCAGACTACGGTCTAACCCATTGCAACAACTTAAATAGATTCTACCCTCATTTAGTTTAATAAACAATAAAATTTATAAACATCTTATAACAAACAACTTAACCAATTTCTTATTGACACTGCAAGGATTTAGCGTTTAAAATACAGGCTAGGCCTAGTTTAAACGCTAGTGCTCATAGAAGTATATTATGTTAATCAAAATGAATATTGTATATATGTATGTACAACGTTTCGTTGCCTATTGTATGTTTACAACCTTTAGAATGTAAGTACAAAATATAATGTTTTTTGAGTCAAATAAAGATTTTTTTTATTGGAACAGCCAAGAGAAACTTAGTTTAAAATAATTAATTTAGAAGATACAGCTAGGAACTACCCGCATTAAAGGTCTACCACGAGTTTTAACTTTTTATTATTACTACTATGTAGATTAAGATCAAATATATAACATTCTCGTATTTGTAATGAAACTCCTCCGTAATGGCTCCACGGAATTTCGTGAAATTTTGTTTGCATAGATGTTAAGAGTGGTCCAGCAATATTTTTCTATAATACAACATACAAAAATACATACAACCCAAAATTTTCACCCCCCCTACGACGAACCCCTATTTTTATTAGTTAATAAATACATATGACTTGAATACAGAGGTTTATATAGAGACAAAAATCACGGAAAAACCTAAAAACTTTTCATTCCAGAAAACCGAAGTCACTGTGGTAGCAAAGCAAAATGTACCATGTTTATGTGTATCAAACGGCTAAGTATTTAAGAGTAACGAAGTCCGCGGGGACCATACTTGCATATAGACCTTAGTTATAACGCAACAACAATGTTCTTATATCACTCATAGCTTTTATATGAATTTGTTCTTTTAAACTTGGGCCATGGGGCTCAAGTTCTACTAATGAAAGATTTCAAGGCGTCTGATAGATATGCCGATGGACACAGATCAACTTTTATCTCAACGAAAATGCATCAACAATACATTAAAAGCACAGACCAAACATTTTATTTAACTTTCCATTTATTGAAGTGAAACTTCTTTATCGGCTTTGGAAAAGAATTTAACCGTCACTTTTTTCCGTTACGCGGCCATTAATAACAAAAATATATAATAACGATAACAATGATAGTAATAATTCTATTACAATTAATGAAATTCTGTAATAATCTTTGTAGTAACAAGGTAAAATGAAATAATTGTATTATTTGTATTCGTGTCTATGATAATAAAAGCCTTTTGTTAAACTTTATCTAATTTAACTTTATTGAATCAATTTCTGTAAAGTTGCATATAGTAGATCATTTTTCGTAAAATAAGGTCATAAAGAAATTTCACTTCTTACGTCTCTAGTACACGCAGTTTTAAAATCTTTACACAATTCATCAAAATCAAAACAACAAAAAATACAACTTACCATCTCCTGCACAAGAGACCGCATTGGGGCCACATAGATAACCTTAAAATCGTTGACATTGACAGTTCCGTCATCGTTGACGTGTTTCCCCACCTCCCTCATAATCGTCAGCAGGGCCACGTTGGTTTTACCAGCACCGGTTGGAGCACAGACTAGTAGATTCTCATCCGTTTCAAGGGCCGCCTTTGATATGCGACTCTGAAAGACGGATTGGAATCAAAAATTAAGATTTTAAGTTCGCTTGCCCCGGGGGAACAAAGTCGTAAAAGCGAAATCTATTTTTTACACACACATATAATAAGGCCTATATAAAAAATAGTATTACTATAAATGAACAGCGATCGTACTAGGTGAGGCCAAACTATATGTACGAGATAATCTAATAAGATATTAGATTTTTTCAGAAACAATAATAGGTAATACTATCATTATTAGGATACAAAATACATTACATATACAAACATATATAGTCAAAATCTGTTATAATTTGGTCGTAACAGCCAAAGACGTTGTTAAGTACCTAATACATGGAATTCAGCCGAAGTCAATATAACCGGAACGTCGTTCTAAACGAAGCCGTTCAACGGTTTCGACTGTAAATACCAAATGGAAGCTTTTTGCATTCCTATTCCACCATTAAATCATTGATGTGTATTAAGTGTAAATAGTTATTTATAACTAAGCGTTTTACGATTGTTTCACTGTTTAAACATAATTACGGACGACACTTTACTACGGCAATTTCGACGAATGTCCAGAACGTGATAATGAATCCACTCTTGGCGGCAATATTACATATATATTAACGGTCTTTATTTAGTTTTAAACTGTCGCATTTAATGATTATTTGATAGAATTACAATCTAAACCAAAAACTATATTTATGGTAGTTGTGATCTATTTCACTAAACGAAAACGAACATTCTTTTAAATTAAACACAACGATATCTTATCCTACGTTAATTAACGTAAATCACTCACCTGAATACGATTCAACGTTTTAAAACCCTCAAAGGCCGGCTGCACATACTTCGGCAACTTCTCAATCGCCACCAACGTCTCATCCTCTTCAAAAGGCTTCGGCTTCAACGCTGGCACGTGAACTTCTTCATATCCTGATAATATTTAAAAAAAAAGTTATTTCCTAAAATATCATATATTTATTTATTACAGAAATATAGACTTCTTCTTCTTATCCGGTACACTCTTGACAGAGCGGTCGTGATCGCTATGTAGTAGTGGTAATCAAAGGAGCAGGTGTGATGCGCTTCACGACGTTTCGCCATCGTTGCCTATTAGTGGTCATGCTGCTACACTCATTGAGTGAACTTCCTTCGGCAGACTTGATCTGGTCAGTCCAACGCGTAGGTGACCTTCCGCGCGGTCTAGTGCCTTCTATCTTCCCCTGGACGACAAGGCGTTCTATGGACTGAACACTACGCCGAGATACGTGTCCGAAGAATGTAAGGATACGAGATTGTACTGTTAAAAATAAACGCTGCTTAATACCGAGTTCTTGAAGTATCGAGACATTTGTACGAAACTCGGTCCACGAAACCCCAAGCATTCTCCTCCAGCACCACATTTCTAGAGCGTCTATTTTCTGTCTTTCCACTTCTCGCAAGGTCCACGTTTCGGCCGCGTACAGAAATATGGGGAATATAAGAGTCTTCACGAGCCTGATCTTCGTGGCTTTACACTATGCCAAAGTATATAATATACACAATATCGCGACTGTGAATTCACACATAAATATGTAATTAGATAAAAACCTTTTGAGGTCTGGGCCTCAGATTCTGTATCTGTTTCATGATCACTTGTTAATCTAATATGCAAGTAGGTAATCAGCCTTCTGTGCCTGACTCACGACTTTTTTGGGCTAAGAAAAGCCGGTTTCCTCACGATGTTTTCCTTCACAGTTGCGAATGTTAAATTGGTGCACAGTCGGGGATCGAACCTACGACCTCAGGAATGAATTTATTTTATTTACATTTTTTTTCTTCTTTGCTTACACTACTAACTTCTACTATTATTATTATTTGTTTCTACTAAGTATTAGTAGATTCTTCTTTTTTGCGACTGAGGCGCAAACTAGCTACTGTGGTCTCTGGCGGAATGACCAGCGCTGTGGAACAACTCCGCTCCTCAGCATAATGCTGAGCCAGGGCCAATTACAACCACAGCACACACGCATTACGCAACTAAACCATTTTCTTGAAAAATAATTGTTATCTCTGTATTATTATTTTTTTTATCATTATTTGATGTGTTTCTGTGTGTGTGTGTGTGTGTGTGTGTGTTAATAATAAATGTTATGTCTATGTCTAATTATATTCAATAGTCAAGCGATCGAGACGGCTGTATCAATACACGTGATTTTTGAACTGAAACTTCTTTAGGCGCATGAGCGTAATTTTTTTACAAACGAAACGTCCGTAAAAAAGGGAGAGAGAGAGTGAGAAAGGACGAACATAGAATGAAGGAAATTGCCATGAATCTAGAGTAGGGAGCAGGCAATTGAGAAAGATCGAGAGAGTGAAATAGAGCGAACGTCACATCACACACAGTGCCATGGAGCGAGAGGTGGGAGAGAGCTATAGTGAGGAAGATTGAGAGGGAGTGAGAAAGGACGAACATAGAATGAAGGAAATTGCCATGAATCTAGAGTAGGGAGCAGGCAATTGAGAAAGATCGAGAGAGTGAAATAGAGCGAACGTCACATCACACACAGTGCCATGGAGCGAGAGGTGGGAGAGAGCTATAGTGAGGAAGATTGAGAGGGAGTGAGAAAGGACGAACATAGAATGAAGGAAATTGCCATGAATCTAGAGTAATTGAGAGAGATCGAGAGAGTGAAATAGAGCGAACGTCACATCACACACAGTGTCATGGAGCGAGAGGTGGGAGAGAGCTATAGTGAGGAAGATTGAGAGAGTGAGAAAGGGAGATCGAGAAAAATACACGCTGTTGGTGGATGTATTCCTTTCGTAGTTTAGATGGCAATTCTGTCGCATAGCGTCTTAGGGAGCGTTCAAGTATTGCGTCACGTAATTTTTGGAGATTCTTGACCCCCCACCCCCCATGAAACGCGGCCGTCACGTTTCTGTATCCAATAGTAAATCATGGAAAGTGTAAAGTACTGGAAAGTCGAACTTAATATTATCAATAAAGCGTAATTAAATCCCCGCCCCGCGTCTTAACATTCTGCAAGAGGAAAAACATTCGTTACGTAATACTTGTGCGGTAAACGTAGATTTTTATATATGTATATCATCATTAGCACGTATACAGTGTGAATATGGATATACAAATACATGGAGTGATCATATACTGGTACATGACCATCTTTTGGGGCTCTTACCTTCGTAGTAATTCATTTGAGAAGAAGATTCACTTCTGACATGTGTACTTTACGTATTAGAACTGTTGCACAACGTATACAGTGTGAATATGGATATACAAATACATGGAGTGATCATATACTGGTACATGATCATCTTTTGGGGCTCTTACCTTCGTAGTAATTCATTTGAGAAGAAGATCCACTTCTGACATGTGTACTTTACGTATTAGAACTGTTGCACAACGTATACAGTGTGAATATGGATATACAAATACATGGAGTGATCATATACTGGTACATGATCATCTTTTGGGGCTCTTACCTTCGTAGTAATTCATTTGAGAAGAAGATTCACTTCTGACATGTGTACTTTACGTATTAGAACTGTTGCACAACGTATACAGTGTGAATATGGATATACAAATACATGGAGTGATCATATACTGGTACATGATCATCTTTTGGGGCTCTTACCTTCGTAGTAATTCATTTGAGAAGAAGATTCACTTCTGACATGTGTACTTTACGTATTAGAATTGTCGCGTAACGTATACAGTGTGAATATGGATATACAAATACATGGAGTGATCATATACTGGTACATGATCATCTTTTGGGGCTCTTACCTTCGTAGTAATTCATTTGAGAAGAAGATTCACTTCTGACATGTGTACTTTACGTATTAGAACTGTTGCACAACGTATACAGTGTGAATATGGATATACAAATACATGGAGTGATCATATACTGGTACATGATCATCTTTTGGGGCTCTTACCTTCGTAGTAATTCATTTGAGAAGAAGATTCACTTCTGACATGTGTACTTTACGTATTAGAACTGTTGCACAACGTATACAGTGTGAATATGGATATACAAATACATGGAGTGATCATATACTGGTACATGATCATCTTTTGGGGCTCTTACCTTCGTAGTAATTCATTTGAGAAGAAGATTCACTTCTGACATGTGTACTTTACGTATTAGAATTGTCGCGTAACGTATACAGTGTGAATATGGATATACAAATACATGGAGTGATCATATACTGGTACATGATCATCTTTTGGGGCTCTTACCTTCGTAGTAATTCATTTGAGAAGAAGATTCACTTCTGACATGTGTACTTTACGTATTAGAATTGTCGCGTAACGTATACAGTGTGAATATGGATATACAAATACATGGAGTGATCATATACTGGTACATGATCATCTTTTGGGGCTCTTACCTTCGTAGTAATTCATTTAAGAAGAAGATTCACTTCTGACATGTGTACTTTACGTATTAGAACTGTTGCACAACGTATACAGTGTGAATATGGATATACAAATACATGGAGTGATCATATACTGGTACATGATCATCTTTTGGGGCTCTTACCTTCGTAGTAATTCATTTGAGAAGAAGATTCACTTCTGACATGTGTACTTTACGTATTAGAACTGTTGCACAACGTATACAGTGTGAATATGGATATACAAATACATGGAGTGATCATATACTGGTACATGATCATCTTTTGGGGCTCTTACCTTCGTAGTAATTCATTTGAGAAGAAGATCCACTTCTGACATGTGTACTTTACGTATTAGAACTGTTGCACAACGTATACAGTGTGAATATGGATATACAAATACATGGAGTGATCATATACTGGTACATGATCATCTTTTGGGGCTCTTACCTTCGTAGTAATTCATTTGAGAAGAAGATTCACTTCTGACATGTGTACTTTACGTATTAGAACTGTTGCACAACGTATACAGTGTGAATATGGATATACAAATACATGGAGTGATCATATACTGGTACATGATCATCTTTTGGGGCTCTTACCTTCGTAGTAATTCATTTGAGAAGAAGATTCACTTCTGACATGTGTACTTTACGTATTAGAATTGTCGCGTAACGTATACAGTGTGAATATGGATATACAAATACATGGAGTGATCATATACTGGTACATGATCATCTTTTGGGGCTCTTACCTTCGTAGTAATTCATTTAAGAAGAAGATTCACTTCTGACATGTGTACTTTACGTATTAGAACTGTTGCACAACGTATACAGTGTGAATATGGATATACAAATACATGGAGTGATCATATACTGGTACATGATCATCTTTTGGGGCTCTTACCTTCGTAGTAATTCATTTGAGAAGAAGATTCACTTCTGACATGTGTACTTTACGTATTAGAACTGTTGCACAACGTATACAGTGTGAATATGGATATACAAATACATGGAGTGATCATATACTGGTACATGATCATCTTTTGGGGCTCTTACCTTCGTAGTAATTCATTTGAGAAGAAGATCCACTTCTGACATGTGTACTTTACGTATTAGAATTGTCGCGTAACGTATACAGTGTGAATATGGATATACAAATACATGGAGTGATCATATACTGGTACATGATCATCTTTTGGGGCTCTTACCTTCGTAGTAATTCATTTGAGAAGAAGATTCACTTCTGACATGTGTACTTTACGTATTAGAACTGTTGCACAACGTATACAGTGTGAATATGGATATACAAATACATGGAGTGATCATATACTGGTACATGATCATCTTTTGGGGCTCTTACCTTCGTAGTAATTCATTTGAGAAGAAGATCCACTTCTGACATGTGTACTTTACGTATTAGAATTGTCGCGTAACGTATACAGTGTGAATATGGATATACAAATACATGGAGTGATCATATACTGGTACATGATCATCTTTTGGGGCTCTTACCTTCGTAGTAATTCATTTGAGAAGAAGATTCACTTCTGACATGTGTACTTTACGTATTAGAACTGTTGCACAACGTATACAGTGTGAATATGGATATACAAATACATGGAGTGATCATATACTGGTACATGATCATCTTTTGGGGCTCTTACCTTCGTAGTAATTCATTTGAGAAGAAGATCCACTTCTGACATGTGTACTTTACGTATTAGAATTGTCGCGTAACGTATACAGTGTGAATATGGATATACAAATACATGGAGTGATCATATACTGGTACATGATCATCTTTTGGGGCTCTTACCTTCGTAGTAATTCATTTGAGAAGAAGATCCACTTCTGACATGTGTACTTTACGTATTAGAATTGTCGCGTAACGTATACAGTGTGAATATGGATATACAAATACATGGAGTGATCATATACTGGTACATGATCATCTTTTGGGGCTCTTACCTTCGTAGTAATTCATTTGAGAAGAAGATCCACTTCTGACATGTGTACTTTACGTATTAGAATTGTCGCGTAACGTATACAGTGTGAATATGGATATACAAATACATGGAGTGATCATATACTGGTACATGATCATCTTTTGGGGCTCTTACCTTCGTAGTAATTCATTTGAGAAGAAGATCCACTTCTGACATGTGTACTTTACGTATTAGAATTGTCGCGTAACGTATACAGTGTGAATATGGATATACAAATACATGGAGTGATCATATACTGGTACATGATCATCTTTTGGGGCTCTTACCTTCGTAGTAATTCATTTGAGAAGAAGATCCACTTCTGACATGTGTACTTTACGTATTAGAATTGTCGCGTAACGTATACAGTGTGAATATGGATATACAAATACATGGAGTGATCATATACTGGTACATGATCATCTTTTGGGGCTCTTACCTTCGTAGTAATTCATTTGAGAAGAAGATCCACTTCTGACATGTGTACTTTACGTATTAGAATTGTCGCGTAACGTATACAGTGTGAATATGGATATACAAATACATGGAGTGATCATATACTGGTACATGATCATCTTTTGGGGCTCTTACCTTCGTAGTAATTCATTTGAGAAGAAGATCCACTTCTGACATGTGTACTTTACGTATTAGAATTGTCGCGTAACGTATACAGTGTGAATATGGATATACAAATACATGGAGTGATCATATACTGGTACATGATCATCTTTTGGGGCTCTTACCTTCGTAGTAATTCATTTGAGAAGAAGATCCACTTCTGACATGTGTACTTTACGTATTAGAATTGTCGCGTAACGTATACAGTGTGAATATGGATATACAAATACATGGAGTGATCATATACTGGTACATGATCATCTTTTGGGGCTCTTACCTTCGTAGTAATTCATTCAAGAAGGAGTTTCACTTCTGACATGTGTACTTTACGTATTAGAACTGTTGCACAACGTATACAGTGTGAATATGGATATACAAATACATGGAGTGATCATATACTGGTACATGATCATCTTTTGGGGCTCTTACCTTCGTAGTAATTCATTTGAGAAGAAGATTCACTTCTGACATGTGTACTTTACGTATTAGAACTGTTGCACAACGTATACAGTGTGAATATGGATATACAAATACATGGAGTGATCATATACTGGTACATGATCATCTTTTGGGGCTCTTACCTTCGTAGTAATTCATTTGAGAAGAAGATCCACTTCTGACATGTGTACTTTACGTATTAGAATTGTCGCGTAACGTATACAGTGTGAATATGGATATACAAATACATGGAGTGATCATATACTGGTACATGATCATCTTTTGGGGCTCTTACCTTCGTAGTAATTCATTTGAGAAGAAGATTCACTTCTGACATGTGTACTTTACGTATTAGAACTGTTGCACAACGTATACAGTGTGAATATGGATATACAAATACATGGAGTGATCATATACTGGTACATGATCATCTTTTGGGGCTCTTACCTTCGTAGTAATTCATTTGAGAAGAAGATCCACTTCTGACATGTGTACTTTACGTATTAGAATTGTCGCGTAACGTATACAGTGTGAATATGGATATACAAATACATGGAGTGATCATATACTGGTACATGATCATCTTTTGGGGCTCTTACCTTCGTAGTCATTCATTTGAGAAGAAGATTCACTTCTGGCATGTGTACTTTGTACGTACGCACTTTTTTTGTTCCTTGAACTTTGAGAAAGGTTTCTATGGAGGAGAAAATTCTCGGAAAAAAACAATTTTTGTAAAAAAGCATCTGTACAGCACAGCAAATGTACTAAAAAGGTGGTAACAGTAAAAAAACAAACCAAATTCACGGAGGCAACTAGTACTAATGAATATAGTTGAAATACCTTTTCTTTGCTTCCTAAAAGATCCAGCAGGCAACTGACATCTCTTATTCGCCATCAAATGCGCTCCAGCTGCAAACACCAGCTCCTCGAGCTGAAGGACCTTCCTGCTACCAGTCACCTGACCAGCCGTATTGCCCTGCTCTGTTGTCTTCTGTCGCTTTCTTGGCTGCTCTGACTGCTCTGTCATCTGTATACATTATATGTAATGAAAAACGTAGAACTAAAAGATGGCGAAGGAGTGGAGACTTCAACCTCTTCTCGTTCACCAAAATTTGTGAATTATTCAAAATCTGAAATAATTTTTGAAAAAAGAGGGTAGATGAGAAACTTTGTGCCAACAAAAGGCAAAATACGCTATCCTGCTATCAGGGTTACTATTGCTTAGATTGCGTGCGCAAGATCAATCTCCTTACCTCTTCATCACCCTTCCCAGTCTCCAGTTGAGCCAGAATCTTCTGGAGATGCGGTTGTTTTGACATCTCATCTCGAATCGAGACACGCTCACTTTCCGATTGGGACGAAGCCAACTTCGTACAGTATAGGACTGAAAAAGTTTTTTTTTTAATTTTAACACAAGTACATTATTTTTGGATGTGAGTTTTATTCCCAATATTTATTTTTTCTTTAAAGTGAAACTTCTTTATCGACGTTGGAAAAAAAATACCGTCACATTTTTTGGTTACGCGTCACATTTTTCGGTTACGCACCATCTTTTTCTCGTCCCTACCATGGTTGATTCGAAGAGATGCGAAGCCATTAATAACAATAATATATAATAACGACAATTAATGAAACTCTGTAATAATCTTAGTAGTAATAAGGTTAAATGAAATAATTGTATTATTTGTATTCATGTCTATGATAATAAAAGCCTTTTGTTAAACTTTATTTAACCAATTTCTGTAAAGTTGCATATAGTAGATAATTTTTCGAAAAATAAGCTCATAAAGAAGTTTCACTCACGTGTGTACACTAGTACACGCACACATTTTTTTATTATTTTCAAAGTCTTTAATATGTTCGACATCTTGGTCAACTGTGTGTATACCACATTAATAAAGATATTTTTCTGGTTAAGTAAACAATAAAATAATAAATAAACAAAACAAAATACTCTAGTAAATATAATACTTATAAATATTGTTGTGTATGTGCGTATGTTTGTGTGTACGTGTAAACGTATGAATGTATTAATCAAATAGTAAACAATACTATTTAGGATAACATTTGATCTGTAACTTCCATATCACGTGACTATAGTTATATCCATATTGAAAAGTTTATTTTTCAAAAAAACTAAAAAAAGCAACAGATGGTTTGCGTGCGTGTTTGTAAAAAATATGTGTATGTGTGCGTGTATGTGTGAGTGTTTACGAGAGCGTGTTGTGTTGCTATTTACCTAACACCTCATTTTATATGTTGTTTTTTATGTAATAGAAGGCAAACTGGCACGAGGCTAACCTGATGGTAAATGATACTCGAAACTCACATTGCCAGAAGGCTCGCAAGTGCGTTGCCGGCCTATCAAGAATTGGTGCGGTCCTTTCAGGACGCTAACTCTAATCGGTTCGGAAATACATCAGTGTAGGAGGCCTTTGTTTAACTACGATACTCACTCATATATCTGTACTTGTTCAGAACTTTGACGAATTCAAAGCAATCATAGCCCAACAATAAAACGAGTCTATTTTCCAAATCTCTGTCGTCTGAAGCCTCGGCCAGCGCTTGCAGGACTTCACTTGACTTTGCCTAAAAAAATATATATATTTAGTTACCAGGCTTTTTAATTCTACTATCAGCTGACCCGAAAAAACGTTTTCATTTTGACTATTTCTCTTTCTCCCCTCTAACGCGTCGAAATCAATTGGCTTTGGTTGGTTTAGCTTTTCTTCTATACAATGACACATTCTACAAAGCTTTACACCCACTCCATAACGACAGCAATTGAGTTATAAAGTACATTTTTAGTTGCTAAAATTAGTAAAAACTGCGCAGCTGTGTACGTTCTTTTGTCGTTTTATTAACCTAGCCCGCAATAAACTCGACTGTCTGCAGCGTCTTTCATACAATGATATTGTACAGAGCACTACACCCACTGTCAATAACGACAGCAATTGAGTTATAAAGTACATTTTTAGTTGCTAAAATTAGTAAAAACTGCGCAACTGTGTACGTTCTTTTGTCGCTTTATTATCCTCGACTGTCGGCATCAACCATACGAACTTTCTAAGAAATTCGTTCATTCCTTTAAAAATTGGGATTTCTTGCACGTGTCGTAACACGAAAATTCCTCAACATCGCAACATATTAGTAAATAAGGAAAATACAACATAATAACTGGTGCAGCAGAAGACAAGGGAAAATAACAGACTACAAAAAAGAATTGTTTATATAAAACACTAGAATTAACTTTTTCTCCGTTCCATTTAACGACAACTCGATGTAACATCAAAATACGCCCTTTGAGGGTCGTTACATAAAGTTTTACATATTTTACAAAAACGTAGTCCTATAATCTGTGTGAAACGACATTTGCAGCGCTGTCAACCGTCTGACAAGACTGTCAGCTGTCAAAGTTATGTTAATAATCCAGTGGCCTATATGGGTCTTCTGTGCCTGACACATGTAACTTTTTAAAGTTTTAAGACATGGCGTCACAAAGTTCATTAGAAGTGGCTCATACAAAAAAAATCCATTGGTCAGCCATGATTCCAACGCACGACCACAGACAACGCATACGCCCCTAGACAATGCAAATATTCACTATAGACAACTTAGTGTGGATTTCCGCACTTAGACGTATGGTGTACGTAAACGCGTCATAGACAAAAATAAAATAAAACGTTTTACTCTACTATTTAAAACAGACAAACCTGCGACAACATGGCATCAGGAAAATGCCTCGAAAGCCTCCTTTGTAGCCAATACGCATCTATATCCATGGGATGAAGTATTATCTCTCTTCGCTTTTGGGATTGTTCCTCCGAGAGCTGGAAAATATGAAAAATTTAAGAGTCCAATATTTTATCTATTACACCTTAAACCAGTATCCCCAAATGTTGAGCCCACGCCCCCCAGGGGTCTAATTGTTAAGGGGGGTTAAAAAAATGTATTAAAACGAAAAAGCGTACCAAATCTTAAAAGGCCGGCAACGCACTCGAGCCTCCCGGCAATGTGAGTGTGGCGGTATCACTTAAAATCAGGTGAGCCTCCTGCCCGTTTGCCCCCTGTTCTATCAGTAACAATTCTTCAAAGGCCGGCAAGGCACTCGCGAGCCCTCTGGCATTGAGTGTCCAATGGCGGCGGTATCACTTAACATCGGGTGACGTTCTGCCCGTTTGCCCCCAGTTCTATCAGTAATAATTCTTCAAAGGCCGACAACGCACTCGCGAGCACTCTGCCATTGACTGTCCAAAGGCGGCGGTATCACTTAACATCGGGTGAGCCTTCTGCCCGTTTGCCCCCAGTTCTATCAGTACTAATTCTTCAAAGGCCGACAACGCACTCGCGAGCACTCTGGCATTGAGTGTCCAATGGCGGCGGTATCACTTAACATCGGGTGACGTTCTGCCCGTTTGCCCCCAGTTCTATCAGTAACAATTCTTCAAAGGCCGACAACGCACTCGCGAGCACTCTGGCACTGACTGTCCAAAGGCGGCGGTATCACTTAACATCGGGTGAGCCTTCTGCCCGTTTGCCCCCAGTTCTATCAGTACTAATTCTTCAAAGGCCGACAACGCACTCGCGAGCACTCAGGCAATGACTGTCCAAAGGCGGCGGTATCACTTAACACCCGGTGCGCCTCCTGTCTGTTTGCCTACTATTGTATATAAAAAAAAATTACTTACATTTCCATGTATAGCATTCCGCTTCTCTCCATCGCTCTCCTCTTCCCCGCTACTCTCTTTCTCCTTTTCATTTCCCGAACCCTCACCATCTTCCTTCTCTTCTTCCCTTATCTACATTAGATAGACAAATAAAGTTCATTATGATTGATAAGTTTACAAAATAAATTCTATCAATAATTCAAAAAAATACAAAATATATGTCGCAGCCAATTAATAGCCTAGCCGTTTAACTAACGGCCTCAAAGATATTCAGCCGTAGCGTTTGTTACAACATTTAACGAACTGGCTGGTGCTAGAGACAATAGAGTCATTATTTGGCATAAATAATAAATATGAAACATATGAGATAAAAAATATTTATTTAAAAATTTAATTGCTTGAGTCAAATTCACATTATTATTGTCGCTACAATCTTCCACTGTATTTGTTGTTTCCATGAAACTTTGGACAACACCATCAAAGTTGTGGTTTGCCGACGCCATATTGACAGTTTCAAGAGTTTCGTTTCGAGTTTGAGAGTGGCAGAAAGTGGAACTAAACTTAAATTAACAGTCAAGTAACGAAACATAATTAACCAATACCTAGCTGTTTGATCAACTGGCTGAACATCTTTCAGGCCGCTAGTTAAATAGCTAGGCTGTTTATTAAACGGCTAATTAAGCTTGTCGGCTGCGAAATACACAGAGTATTTATTAATTTCACACAAATTTTCGTTTTCGGGCCGTTCAAGTATTACGTAAGCAGATTTGTAGCAATTTATCTCAAATTCCTACATCTGTTTCATGATCACTATCTAATAATAATCTAATAGGCAAATAGGTGATCAGCCTTCTGTGCCTGACGGACGCCGTCGACTTTTTGGGTCTAAGGCAAGCCGGTTTCCTCAGGATGTTTTCCTTCACCGTTCGAGCTAATTTTAAATGCGCATATAGAAAGAAAATCCATTGGTGGAGCCGGGGATCGAACCTACGACCTCGGGGATGTGAGTCGCGCGCCGAAGCCACGGCCAACATTGCTCCCCTATATATATATATACATACATCCACAAATACCTTATAGACATATAGTTTCTATGCTATATATAGAAAAATGAATTAGTCTTTGTTTATGACAGTTGTCCAGTGGAACTTCTATTCCTATTGAAGCTTCTCGGAACTAAAAATTACATTACTATAGTTAATTTAGGTTTTATCACAAATCATAGATTAACATACCTCTCCATAAGCATCTTCATCATCCTCTTCCGAAGATTCCTCAAACTGAACATTGATGCCATATGTTTCGTCAATTTCAGTGTTGCCTTCAGACGCAGAGTTTATATTAAAGTCTGTTATTTTCTTGCCTGTGAACAAAATAAGGTTGTGTTTAAACGGTCATATAAATACATGGACTAAAGTGATTCTTAGCCTAGACAAAACAGAAATAGACTTAACTAATTACGGTTAGCTCGTGGGTGTGTCTACAGTCTTACTTGTATAATATTTATAATAAATAAAAAAGTTATTTTATTTCTTGCAAAGTAAACTAAATATTATATATATATATATATATATGTCGCAGATTCAAGGCGATTAATAATTTCAAAATTGGTGTTACTACCGTCGTCCGACATTATAACTTAACATTTAAATACAGTCAGTGCGCACGTCCGGCGCAGGCGCCGATCAGAGAGCTATTGCAGTCTGAACTCAAATGATTCTACGCACTACTGACAATTTGACTTAACGCATTGACAACTTACAACTTGTAAGATTGCGTAGTGTTACCATTCTAATAAAACGAAAGGCATTGCGTGGTGTTACCATTCTAATAAAACGAATGGCATCGTGTTCGTTTATTGCGTAATCTCTGACATATTTTTTTGAAGAAAATTACAAATTTTTTTGGTATTCATAGTACTGACCCAAATTCACGAGCACAGCAAATCTCTCATCAGCGATTGGGCCAAGTAATAATTCAATTTCTTTTTTCCTCTCTGGGTCTTTTAATTTGTCATTCTTGAGAACTACCAACACCTAAAAAAAAATATAATGTTGTCTATTTAATGTTGCCATTGTATGTTAGTATGACACATATATGATTAATTCACACCCATCAATTATATGCAAATAAAAAATAGTGATTTTTTTATAGTATCGCAATACAGCGTGGAAATGCTGCCAGCCTTAAAGGTACACATCCAAAGAGACAAGACTTTTAAACTTTCAATTTGTTTTAATTGCAAAATTAAAATACTGTATATTTGAATTTTAAAATACTGATAATATATAAATTATAATATTATTATTTTTATAAAACAGGGGGCAAACGGGCAGGAGGCTCACCTGATGTTAAGTGCCCATGAACACTCTCAATGCCAGAGGGCTTGCGAGTGGGTTGCCAGCCTTTTAAGAATTGGTACGCTCTTTTCTTGACTGAAAGACCCTAAGTCGAATTAACTAGCAGAACAAGTATAACTATAATATACTCCAATAATATTATACTTCACTATAATATACAATAATATTATAGTGTACAAAGAGTACCTCATCACAAGCCCCACACAAAATATCCCGTGGCTGATCTCCTAATGCACTTTGCATAAAGGCAAGTAACAATTCATATGCATGACGTGTATGCTGAGCTCTTGGTCTGTATAAAACACCTGCTGGAGTGTCATCTGCCCAAGCCACGCGTGCAGCTTTCGATTTAGACAATTCATATGTTGCTTCGTCACGTTTTTGACGTCTGTAAATAGTAATTAACATTGAATTTGAAAGGTTGTTCGTAGAGTGTGGATTTAATTAAAATTTGGCTCTGCATGGCTATACTAAAATGCAGTCAGCCCTTGCTTAGTATAAACTCAAATTTTCAAATTATAGACCTAAATCCTCCCAGAAATTACTGAGAACAAGCAAGAGATCAAATTCTTATGTTGGTAAAGTTAAAATTATTAATATAATAAAAAACAAACAACTCTCTTCACATTCTTCACACACAGATTAGTCATACCTGTGCTGTCTAAGCTGAAATAATTATTATTTCAAAAAAAAATACATTTAACTAGAAAAATATTAATCAAACAAAACTTACTTAGCCTTCCTTTCTTCAGCTTTATCAGGTTTAGTTCTTTGTGCTCGATCACCCATCTTTGTACCAGTAAGCTTTCCTGACAGCGATAGAACCTCTCCTGTTGCTTCATCTCTACCACGGCGTTCAATTAACCTCACATCGGCTTGAAGAACAAGATTAGAATTCTGGAACCGTATTACTTCTATATATAGTCATTCGAGAGAAAGAAAGTCAGTAGCTCTACTAGCGGTTTAAAATGGATTGTCAAAGCAGAGAAACTCATAGAACTGCGTATTTGCTAGATGTTATGAATTTCATTATTTACATTTCTGCATTTCTGTGATAAAAACAGGCGCATTAATAATGTCACGAAGAATCAGACTGAGGAATTATCATCTAAGATGAATAGCGATAACTTCAAAAAACATTTCGTAACTATATAAAACAATCATACCGCTTTATACTCGTACTGCAGCTGTCTTGCCGCAGCATCCGCCATAGTGAAGGTTGTTTATATAAATTTACTCGAGAAAAGTGCAGTTTTAAACACACAAACAAAAATATTTATTCATGGAAATTTTTACAAAACGGCGTTTCAACTTGTTAAGGTTATTGAATATTTACGCCGAAGACGCCATTTACATTTTTGACTTAAGAATTATGACTTATGTTTCGACAACTGACAACTGATATTTGACACTGTTAATATGTAGATAGGATGAAACGATTCTATCCGATCGGATCATTTAGATTTCAGGAGTAAAGATAAATTTTTACACAATACTGCATTGTAATTAAAAAGATTTTTCTTTTAATTGTGGTTAGTGAATCAATATTTATCTAAAAACTATTTCTCGATTTATTTAATTTCAACAGAATTTATGCAGTTATTTATTATTATTTCTAAGAGAATATTTTTAATATCCTCATTAATTCTCAAAGTTAAGTCTTTTTTTTCCAATGCTTATGGCTCCTCGTTGTGCTCTAAAACAAAAACATACAAGAAATAATAACTATAGAGAACTAGACTGTAGGTGAAATGTGTTTTTTATCGTTTTGACGTATATAAAAAATACTACATGTAATTTTTATAAAGTATAGTGACGACATCGCTAGTCTACTCAATTGAGATTGAATATGTTTTGTATATAAAATAACCAATTATACTAGGTAATGCCTGATATACAGTATACACACAAGAGTCATAAGTCGTAACCATCTCGGATTATTCACAATTTTAACCAATAATATATAAAATCTGCAGGGCAGCACTATGCAATATGCATTGCTGTAATAAAACGAAACTAGAAAGATAATAGTACTTAGGTTTTCAGTGTTTTAGTCCTAGTCTGTGATTTAGAGATACCTAATGTCCCCTGTGACGCCGGGAGCTGAGCATGTGTGCCAATGGTTGTGTGTTGAGATGTTGATAATGTAAATAACAGTAACAAAATAAATCAAATTTAGTGTATCAAGATGGCTGCTCCATCCAACGGGACTGGAAATCTTGTAGACGAGTTTGAAGAGTCATTCCAGGTATACATTTGATAATAATTTAAATAAAATATGAAGTTTAATTGATTAGTATTTGGTAAATTCTAACCTTCTTTCTGTTCCGGTATCTGTCAAACTGGAAGTACCAACATAAGAAAGTAAATCTGTGTCTTGTTAAAACCAGCTTGAAGCTTCATAGGGTAAATTTTGACGTTTTTTCATAAAACAGTCCATATGAATGGTCTACGTGACCTACTTTTACTTATGCGGCTTCAACCGATTTATAGTGATTTTTGTTGCAAGCGTATCGAGTCGGCCATTTTAGTAATCATTGGTGTTTTTACTGTAAATTAAGGTTGCTCTTAATAAATAAATATAAAACTTAGAATGAAACATACAGAAGATAATCAAACAATTGAACGTCGATCAATAAATTATGGCTGCTAATATATAAGAGAAAAGTGCGGTAAATAATTGACGAAATATTTTGATTGACTGTGATCGTGTTGATATTCGACAATGTCTGGTGGAGATGAGATATGTTCGTCGGGGACAGGTGTTAACATCCAAGTTTTTCGTCCTACTTGGGATGAATTCAAAGATTTTAACAAATATATACAGTATATGGAATCAAAAGGAGCAAATAAAGCTGGTCTTGCTAAAGTTATTCCTCCACCAGAGTGGGTTCCCAGGCGAAATGGTTATGACTTAGAAGACCTGAACATCACAATTCCGTCACCAATTTGTCAGGTTGTTACAGGAAAGCAAGGTTTATTTCAACAAATTAATATTCAAAAAAAATCAATGACAGTCAAACAGTTCTCGGTACTTGCGAACTCTGCGAAATACTGTAC
The DNA here is from genome assembly GCF_905147105.1 of Pieris brassicae. Lineage (NCBI taxonomy): Eukaryota > Metazoa > Arthropoda > Insecta > Lepidoptera > Pieridae > Pieris > Pieris brassicae. Next base: position 4,422,717 of record NC_059678.1, on the reverse strand, counting down.
ACCACGACACACTAGTTTTGAAGACTTAGAACGTAAGTATTGGAAGAATGTCACCTATGTGGCACCCATTTATGGCGCAGATGTGAATGGAAGCATTACAGACCCTGATGTTAATGAATGGAACATCAACCGCTTAGGTACTATCTTGGACTTTGTTAACTCTGACTATGGCATCGAAATAGATGGTGTGAATACGGCATATCTCTATTTTGGTATGTGGAAGACAACATTTGCGTGGCATACAGAAGATATGGATTTGTATTCAATTAATTATTTGCACTTTGGTGAGCCTAAAACTTGGTATGCAGTGCCTCCTGAACATGGAAAACGGTTTGAACGAATAGCTGCTGGTTTCTTTCCGACTTCCGCTAAAACATGCCAAGCATTTTTAAGGCACAAGATGACTTTAATCTCACCTCAAATCTTAAAGCAATATTCTGTACCGGTTAACAAAATTACTCAAGAGGCTGGTGAAATTATGATAACATTTCCCTATGGATATCATGCTGGGTTTAACCATGGTTTTAACTGTGCTGAGTCAACAAACTTTGCTGCACCAAGGTGGGTTGAATATGGAAAGCGAGCCACTCAGTGCACTTGCAGCAATGACATGGTAAAAATTTCTATGGATACATTTGTGAAACGGTTCCAACCTGACCGCTATGAGTTATGGCTTAAAGGGCAAGATATAGGCTGCCACCCAGAACAACCAGAAAAAATGGTTCCTGCTCCACATCCGTCAGGTCAAGATATTCTTTGTAATAAAAATAATACAGAACTTCCACAAACATTTATTGAAGCTGAAGAAGAAGGTTTGAAAAAGAAGAAAAGACATCCACTACACTTAAAACGTGCCATGGCAAGTAAAAGCATTTCTGAAGGGGCTATTGCAGTGTCAATATTGGGTCATGATGTCATGGATGATGACGAAATGGCTATGGCGGAAGGAGATTTAGACATGATGACATCAATGAAAAAACCTATAATGCCAATAGAGCCAGGAGACCCACAGCTGGATGCCCTAGAAGATATATGGCTGAAAGGAGACGAGATGGACCCTTCAGAAGCACAGTTGCCAGATGTTGGTTACATGGATTCTGATAAAGACTCAGACTATGAAGTACCTAAGACAAAAAAGCCCAATAAAGTCAGAAAACCGAGAAAGGACAGTATTAAAAAAGAGAAAAAAGAGGTAGATGAAGTAGACAAGCCAAAAACTACTCCGAAAAAAAGGCAGATTAAAACGAAAAAATTGTCAAACAAAGAGCTTGAAGACATGTCAGATGTAATATCAAATTGGGACTTACCACATCACAACATTTTAACTGAAACAGTAGTTAGTCAATCAGATCCATTAAGTAACATTACCGACACAAATACAGAGGCTAAAAACACAACACTACAGAGAGACATCACAAATGAACCTAAAAAGAGAAAACCAGGTAGAAAACCTAAAGACCCTAGTCAGGACACACCGAAGAAAGATATTAAAAAAGAACAGACTAAACGCACACCTAGGCCAAAGAAAGAAAAGCTTGAAGGGGACAAATTACGCAAACCAAGAAAACAAAAGGCTCCAAAATGCAATCCAGACTTTGAGTATCATTCACCTCTACAGCCTGTTATTTCCAGACAGAATAAAATTTATAACGAACAGTCTCCAAAACATCATAAAAAGCCACCTGGTTGTCCTAAAGTATATCCAGGACTTGCCGACACAAATTCACGAGTACCTTCAGTATTGCCACCTATAAATAAGAATCCTAGTGCTTTTGAAAGTGAATTTCACAAATTCATGACAAAAAATCAAAACGAATTAACGCCTATATACCATAAGAAGTCCCCACCGAAAACAAAGAGAACTGAAACTAAACCAGTAAAAGAAGCTATACCACAGAGAACAGACTTTCCGCTTCCAATTGGGCAGTATAATGATAATATTTTCCTAGACACACCGATAGATTATAGAATGTATCAAACACAAGGTATGCCACCACCACAGATGGCAAACCCCTCACAAGATAGAAAAGCATGGCGAGGAGATTATTATTCGAACTCTTATAATTTTAATAACCCTTATGATTCAATGAATCACCCATTTTACAGAAGTCCCTATCAAACACCCTGGTATAATTATCAAAAATAGGCAATATTTTATCTATATAGTTTTGTTGTATGTTTCTCTAAATATGGTTTTATGTATAAGTAATAAATATTCTAAGACATAATTTTGATTATTATTTCACCACTCACATTTAGCGGAACATACATCTTTGGTCCATATTGAAGAACTTAATTCTTTTGGATGTAGTCGAGGACAAATCAAGAATATTTTTCTTGCATAACGATCTCCCTATGAAAGCTAATGAAATTATAGCTGTTTAAATTATGAAATTAATTATAAATTTAATGTAAGGTTAAAAATTATAAGGCTGAACTCAATTATATAAAGAACTAAATTCATTTTTATTTATTTCATGTTTAAGATATTTATCAGAAGATTATTAGGATTTACTAGTATTGCTTAAGGCTTAATATTTTCTTCCTAATTAGGAATGAAAGACAGTAACAAAAACCAAGTCGTTTTTAATTTTAAGATCTTTAATAAAATCATTTTCTGATTATTTTTTTATAACAATTAAATTATAAACAGTTTCCACCCTTGTTTGCTGTTGCGGCGGTCTAATAATGTATTGCAATTGACGTCTAGTCATAGAGAAGATGCCAGAATAGATCATCAGGTTATATTTTATTGTCTGTGGTAAGACGGACGAGACCTAGCATTAGTTCATTTGTTAAATGTGATGTTAGCCGTTTTAGTTAAGAAAAATCAGTTAAGAAAGATTTTGGATTTTATCAGTTCTACTATGGATTGTCTAAGTCATCGTAAGAGGGGGTTCCAGGGCGACCCTTGGGAAGGTCGAGTTTGTTTTAAAAGGAAGTTGCAGTCTGTTGAAAAATATCAAATACAAAAGATTCGTTAAACAGCTCGCCATATACAGATTATAATTACTCATGGGTCGCGACATAGAATTGAGAAACGATGGCCTGGTGGATGGATGGAAATCTTTCTTCTTGTGGTGTGGTTCTTTTTAATTTTTAATAAGTGTAATTTTGTGTTTTAACCAATAAGTGTGTAAATAAAAATGTGTCCACCGTATACGATTTTGATTTTCTCCCATAATGTAAAGGCTTATGAACGACATTGGTAAATTGGTTAGCAGGAGGTCTCAGCTGTGAAGCCGACTCATCCAGAATATATATTACATGACAGAATATAATGTAGCCTTTTGATATTTCAGTTATAGCCACAAATTAGCCATTATAAACATCTTTATTTAAAGCTGGGTACAACTCAATTTAATTGTTTAAAACATGAGCTTATAACTAAAATAACATTAGGGCTAGTGGGGTTGTTAGACTAACAAAAAACTAACGACTTGAAGGGTTCGTAAATCTAAATGACACTTATGTCATTGGACATCATCGGTAACGAGAATGCTATATTACAATTTACGAGTGTGAGAGAAACTAAAAGGCTCAATATTGGCTTTAAGTGAGCTATGATTGTATACATTTTGTTTATGCTTCTAATTGTTAACTAAAACATATGTAACTTAACTGAAGTTGGTTTAGTTTTTTGGTTACGTTCGAGTCTTATATAAATTTTAAAGATGCGTTTTTCATTACAACACCCTCTGGACATCTTGATTCCCCCCTAAATTCGGGGGAATACCTCAAAGTTGGCAGTACTGGTCTTAAATATAAATACCAGGTGAATGGTGCAACTGCTGGTGATAGACCTGTGTACACAGATCTCGATATAGCTTAAGCGCCTCCAGCTGGAAAACACTTTTATCATAAACAAGGTGCACCGTTTATTATCAATAAAATCCCAGAGGCTCTTTTATCTCTGCCTTTTAATAAATTTAAGAAATGTATTAAAGAAAATCTGTGTAGTAAGGCTTACTACAAAGTTAACGATTATCTAGTCGATAAAAGGGCCTGGGACTAGCGCTGGACAGGCTACTTCTAATTAATTTGCTATATTTGTTTTAAAATAAGTGTTGTTTGATGATTTGCTATTTTAAAAGAGTAATTGAGACTTTTTCTCTCGGCCTACATCCTCTGTCTTCTTTGCCGATGTGTAGGGTATTTCCATAATAAACATATTTTATTTTATTAGTGTTTAGTGTATAAATCCACGAAAACTTAAAATATTTTGTAATTTTGGTGTGATTTTCTACTACGCATAATATATTATAAAGTTTTATATATATAACTAAAATAAAAGGTTATTTATGTACTTTATTCATCATAATCGAAATAATTTTCAATTCAAACCTCTCCTTGCTCTAACCATAATGTTGTTCCCTATATTATTTATATCACTTTAGGAACATGTAATAGGTTCTTTTGTCTTAGTGATTTGTTATATGTACGTAGATTTATTTTCCTTAACAGCTCGATACAATTGACCGTACATATACCGGCAAACTTCTTGAGTATTAAACAAGGGAGTGGGGGAAAGTTTGCGCGATACACAGCGAGGGACACAAACGTCAAGTAATTTACCAATCGCGCGATCGAGCCGTCACTCCAACTCCCAGTGATGCCTAAAAATCGCTTCTGCGCAGGCAAGGATATTTGTTCAAGATGTTTGCCGGTATCTGTACCATTATTCTCATTTCACCAGCTATTTTCATAGGTAGACAGCGTCCGCATAATCACTGTACTCAAGTAATACATGTTATATTAAATTAGATTTATATATTTATAAGTCTCGACAATGTATCCTTAAAATATACAAAAAAATATGACATCACAAATTTTACAAACACTCATCAATTATATTAAAACATAATCAAAGTAGATTATGTAACCGTTAAGTTAGGTTACGTATATTCGTATATATTTTAGTTTTTCCCACTCATAAATTGTAATATAACCTTCTCGTTTATGATAATGTCCAATAGGCGATTCTTATATCTTATTGAAGGGTTCGTAAATCTACTTAGATTTACGAACCTCGTTAGATTTGGCAGCGTCTCAACACCACTACCGATAATGTTATCTTAGTTATAAGCTCATGTTTTAAACGATAAAAGCCAGTTGATAGTTACCTTCAAACAAACGGTTTCATTAGGACATCTCACCAACCATCGCCACGGAACGTGACTCGAGAGAAATTGAGACCGATTGAGAGAGAGTGAGAAAGGGAGATCGAGAGAAATACACTCTATTGGTTGATGTATTCGTTAAGTAGTTACATATTAGAATTGTCGCGTAACGTATACAGTGTGAATATGGATATACAAATACATGGAGGGATCATCTTTTGGGGCTCTTACCTTCGTAGTAATTCATTTACAAAGGAGTTTAACTTCTGACATGTGCGCACGCACTTTTTAATATAACATTCGAGTTTGTATGATGCTATTGTTAGTATAAACAAAGTAAATGTTATCGCTAACGATAATGCATAAATAATATTTCAGCATTGTCTAAACGTGTTTACGAAGCAAGAAGCGTCAACATGTGTGGAGAAGGAAGAAGTCAAAGTCGAAGTTGAAAGGTTCATTGACCTGGCGAGGCAGATGGAAGCCTCCTTCTTACAGAAAAGGTGACGATCATAGTAATAACCCTGGTTCTCTTTTGGATCCATTACTTCCATCTGGGGCTCGATTTATCATTTTGAACGTTTACCCAAACTTAGACAAGTTCACCAACATTTATACCACTAGTCCTGCATCATCAAGTAATGTGTTATATTCAAGATAGTCCGTTGAAGTGGACACTGACCTTGGCGCGAATTCCAGGTCTTTTTTAGGTCTTTTTTGGGCTTCAGATTTCTCAAATTGTATCATTTGTCAATCTAATAGTAGACATCTATAGTTTTGGAGGCATTTTTTTTATTACTAACCTAAGATGTTGGCCTAGTGGCTTCAGCATGTGCCTCTCATCCCTAAGGTCGTAGGTTCGATCCCCGGCTGTACACCGACGTTCTTTCTTTCTATACGCACGCTGAAGGAAAACATCGTCAGGAAACTGACTTGCTTTTGACACAAGAAGTCAAGGGCGTGTGTCAGGCACATGAGGATGATCACCTACGTGCCTATTGGATTGACAAATGATCATGAAACAGCTACAGAATTCTGAAGCCTAGACCTAAAAAGGTTGCAGTGCTACTGATTTTTTTAGAGTCATCGCGTTTCGATCCAAAATGTATGGATCCGAAGTTGAAACTTTATGAATGACAAATTTCCAGGTTCTTACTATCAGCTATGAAGCCGGAACTGCTCGTAAAAGAAGAGAACAACGACTTGAAATGCGAGTTGCAGCGCAAGGAAGAGTTGCTCAGACGTCACTACGATAAGATCAGCCAGTGGCATAATCTGTTAGCTGATCTTCAGGTTTGTATTAGCATGAATCATCTTATGACATTAAGGTCGCAGAAGATACATCAGTTCACTCAGGAACTTCTAGGAAAACATGCCTTAGACCTAAGGCAAGTACGAATGCAGATCGCTTACTTACCTATGATATCGTCAAGATGTATATCTCAGGGTTTCGTCGGGTATTTTCGCTCATAGAATACCTTAATTTTAAAATACAGAACTGGCTGGTTTGGCCACCTGATGTGATGAAGAGAGATGTGGTCCGGGAGTATATTGAATCGCTGTTGAAATTACCCCTATTTTGTAAACGGAATATGGTATGGTGGAAATAGTTCCATTCGCTACAATGTCGGAAATTTTTAGGGTCACACAGTATACAACAAGTGTCAACAGCAAACGACACCGCAGCCGATGCAACAAGCCGCCTCTCCGATGCAACAACCGTGCAGCGTGCAGCAAAGCGTGCAGGTACAGTGACTTAATATGTTTTATAAAATTTCGGAAACTACCCTCATTTTGACTTGACAACATTTTGACATGTGATAAAATATGAGATATTCAAACAGGTCTGATAACCTTAGTTATAATAATACAAATCTTAGGCCCAGCAAATGGCAGCTGCAGCAGCCGCGCAGCAAGCGGCGCTCCAGCAGCAAGCAATGCAGCAACAACAGGTCAGACCTCCTTTACCGCCCGCGTATCCTAATACCGTCACGAGGCGGTAACAAACAATATAAACTGAGAAACATATACCCATCTCTCTCTTACATCAACGATTATTGTTGCCGTCCCTTTCTATTAGTATTAGAGGGGTTGCTAGATTACAAAGCAGTTATCACAATTTAAATGAATGTAGTTGTATTTAAAAAAAACACAACAATGGTTTATTATTTAAATATATAATTATGTTTATTGTAAAAGTACTTAAAAGGTTTATAAAGATTAATTAATTATTATATAAACAATTCTCGAACTTTAAAAAAGTAATATTTGAAGCTGATACCTAACAAAATCTTAATTATAATAAAATAATAAATATAATTGGTAAAATAAATCAGTAAAAAGTACTTACTCTTAAAATACAAAGATCATGAAATGATATTCTATACATTATATTAAATTGAATTAAAATAAAATTAAAAATGCACGTCAAAAAGGACTGCTTTAGTACGAAAAACGAGTACTGGCCGTAAACAATAAAAATAAAAATAACAATAAGCTAATGTTATTGCCGCCAATACCATAAATTGTAAAGCAGCATTATCCATAAATTTAGAGGTTTATTAGGTCTAGTTACCATAAAATATAAAAAAAAATTGTTTGAGTTTTTTTTAATATGAAAGTGTAAAATGAGGTTTTATAACTCAACAATTAAATATTTAAGAAATATGCTAGTTTCCGATCGGAAAGTAATTTTTTATTGACATCATGAACCGTATTCATTAATAAACGACTCTAGTATTAAATCAAACGCCTTGTAATCAAGGCATAGATAACATCCGAAACGTCAATTTATTTGTGTAATTCACATTTTTATGTTAATTTTTATTAGATAACTGATTTGTTAAGGTTTTTTGAGGAATGGAGTATTTGTTTGTTTCGCTAATTTTTAAGTGTGTTATTTTTGTCAAACTTTTCCCGGGTTAACCTTGATTAAAGAAAAATCATTCTCTACAGTATAACGTAATACCGAAGTTTACGTAAAAGTTTAGGCGTTTTAATGGCTTTAATATACGATATTTTGCTAAACTTTTTTGAATGAAACGTAAAATAAAATTGTTGAACGATACTTGCGCTTGCTTAACCTTGAACCGCTGACCGAGTTTGAAGAGTTCAAGGTCAAACAAAACGGTGTGATTTACTCGAAATAAATTTAGTTTTAAAAGTTAAACTATTTTATTAGGAATACGGTTTTTGTGCGTTATTATAGATATAATTTTAAGTAATTGTTTATTGTAGGCATTTATTTATGCCTACGCACGCATGTGTTGTAATTTTAGTAGCAATTGGTAGTAGTATATTGCCACTGTTATATTTAATAAATACATTTTAATTTTATTTTTTTGTTTTATTTTGCATGCACCTGCTTTTTAGAGTAATGCACGCATGTTGAATTTTTTTTATCCAATCATACATTTTTGGGGCTGAGACATAAATAGGTGATAGGCGTTAACTGTCTACGTAATATATTGTATTGTAAAGAACTAAGCCCATACTTGTCTATTATATAGAAAACATATCAAAGATTTGCGATTTATATGGATATGGGGCTTGACAACATTACATTTTAACTTATTCTACCAATGTGAATTCACGTAGTCACGTGGCAAAGCGTCAGTTACGTACACCATGGCGGACTCCGACCTGATTTGACTGTAATGTCACTGGCACGTAGCTTTGTATACAAGTCAGACAATTATTAGGACCCTAAAGTCCAGAATTTAATACGATATATAGAACAACTAGCTGCCCCGAAATTCGTTTCTCCTTAATGTGGTTTTAGTTAGCCTTAATACCGTGACACGAAAGAATAATTTCACTGTATTATCGTCACTATAATTTGAATTTGATTTACACTTCGGTCTAAGTAACACGTTGGTTGGCTATGCTAACATTAAAAATTAAAAAAGTAGCCTCAATAACACGTGGTAATCATGATATTGAATTGTAGCTGATATGACACGTTTGTCGGTTTACCATAACAGTGTCATCTATTGATTACTTACTCAATGCAGTCGAAAAGTATCGACATCTGTTAGGATCATTTTCAGTTAACAGACAATTGTGACTGTCAATTAATTATAGACAAATAATTTGCAATACAATAAAATTGCGACTATAATTAAAGATCTAAGCTATCCTATCTCTTAAGTTGGACCAGACTGCTCACGGTGTGCCAATTTCATTTAATATCGGTTAAGTAGTTTAGGAGTCCATCGCGGACAAACATCGTGACAGGAGATTTATATATATTAAGATAATTCTATTTATTATTGAATGTTAGTACAACTAAATGTATGGCGTCCTTGAAGAAAGTGTTGTGGGCAAGCTTTCTACTCCCCTTGTGGAGGCTGGTGAACCGTTCCTAACTAACCTACCTAACCTATAACTAAAAATAGGATCCTGGATTTGATCACTGACTGACCCAAAGACACCAGTGGTAATCCAGAAATTGTATGATGATTACGACATTTCATTCAGTGCTTAAGACTTTTCTTTTCCTCTTTGTCGGACAAGGCGGTAACAAACAATAGCAATCGATAAAGATATAGCTATCTCTGTCTAACGTCTAAAGAGCGCTAAAAGCTTTGACATCTGAGTCTAGTAGTTGCAATAGTTGCCAGCTTCTAAAACCGTTTTACATATAATATTTTAAAATTAATGTTGATGTATCAATTAATAAACCTATCCGATGTTGCAAACATAGTTACGTTCACGAGTGGACTAAACTGACGCGCACCATTGTCCATTCAAACTCAAATCATAATAACTTTATTCATATAGTATATTTCGTCGACAGAAAGTTAATTGGTTCTAAATTCACTACCAACTCGCAATACGGTAGAGCGTGCAAGAAGAACTGGCAAGAAACTTTCCGCCACTCTTATTAATTGCCATGTATTGAGGCACACAAATTGTTTGAACTGGAGCAAATCATTCCCAAGGATTAGGATTGAAATATTCGTCAAATTTATAAAAAGCTTTATTGATTAATTTACGTTTAACGAGAGTTTTGAATTCAGTGATAATTCTTTAATTTCGCTTGGGAGTTGTAAAAACGAATACAATTTCCATATAAGGAGTGGTTTCACTTCAGCCTGGTTGGTCGTACGCTTAGATTAGTTCTGTTTCGAGTATTATATTGGTGTTTTAAATTATTTTATATTACTTTGTACGTACAACAAATTCTCACTAATGGTAGATTTATTAAATGTATTTGTAACAGCGTTATTAGAAGTAAACAAAGTCTATTAATCCTTATAAGTCTTTTTTCATTCTGATTGGAGAGATTTACGACTTATAAAAAATGTGTGCGTGTACTAGTGTACACACGTAAGAAGTGAACTTTCTTTATGACCTTATTTTTCAAAAAAATATCTATTATATGCAACTTTACAGGAATTGTTTAAATAAAGTTAAATTAGATGAAGTTTAGTATTGTCTTTGGTTAACATAGCTTTTACACAATGAAAGAAAACAATTTTTTTAACGGATTAAAGCTATTTCTATTATTATAAACTTATAATTATTTACATAATTTTAAATTCAAATTTTTCCGACGTTTCGCGTGCTTTACAGCGTGCGTCACCGTGACCAAGCTGTAAAGTATAATACAGATAGCTTTTATCCGGTTAAAAAATGGTTTTCTTTTAGATGAAGTTTAACAAAAGGCTTTTATTATCATAGACATGAATACAAATAATTGTATTTATTTCATTTTACCTTATTACTACTAAGATTATTACAAAATTTCATTAATTGTAATAGAATTATTACTATCATTGTTATCGTTATTATATATTTTTGTTATTAATGGCTTCGAATCTCTTTGAATCAACCGTGGTAGGGACAATAAAAAGATGGCTCGTAACGGAAAAAATAGACGGTAATTTTTTTTCCAATGCCGACAAAAAGAAGTTTCACTTCAATAAAGACCTTTATGAAGCGCGGAACGAGGACTGAGGTTGCCAGAATCAGAGCCTGTTGAACCTTTGTCATATGATATACGGACGATGCTTGATACTTAATGTTTAATTTAACAAACGCGTTTGTTCAAAATACATATTTTTTTTTATTAGATTTTTTATTGGATTAGATTCACTTTTTTGTTTCGCTTGGTTTATTCTAGACGCATTTTGAGTTTGATTACCTTTTTGCCAATTTTTTAGTAATGCCCTCAATTTTATAGTTTCTTAGTGATACGTAATTGTGAATTCTTTATTATCTGTCTAAGCGAGTGTTTTCCAACGTGTTGGACAATTTGATTGTTAACTCTACGAAACCTTATCGGAACGAAATTTCTTATCGCGCGTTGCGAAAGCGGGCTAGACGGAAAAAAATTAAGACCAATAACGACAATCTATATATAGTCTTTCTATTTCGCATTGAACAGTGTGGAGTCGTGACTGTTATTTTTGTTGAGTGTATTTATTTGTAAGAATTTTATTTAAGAATTATTATTTAAGAATAAACATTAAACCAGCAGAATCAACAACAAAATATAATACTACAATCGATGCAGCCTACTGATTAAGTTTATATTATATTTGTAAATAAATAATAAATATTATTACAACTTATAAAATAATTACAATTCCTTTACTAATTCACCGGCTGTCCCTTGTCACGTCTCAAGTTTTTTAAAAAATAATTATTTGGAATTTAAATTCAATATTATATGTTTTAAATTTAATAAACTGTGAATAAGTAAACTGTAAATTTTTCGTAAAGAATTTATAAGTATTTTTCTTCCTAAAACCTATAATTTAAGTTTCTTAAATGAACGATTCAATTTTAGATATTAAAAACTATATGTTAAATAAGGGGATCATAAAATAAAAGGCTAAGGTGAGGCATGAAGAGCAATGTTAGCCTAGCAGCTTCAGCGTGTGACTCTCATCCCTGAGGTTCGATCTCTAGCTGTGCACCAATGGACTGTCTATGTGCACATTTAACATTCGCTCGAACAATGATGGAAAACATCGTGAGGAAACCGGTTTGCCTTAGACCCAACACGACGGCGTGTGTCAGGCACAGGTGGCTGATCATCTATTTGCCTATAAGACTAATGATTATGAAACAGATTTACAAATCTGAGGCCCAGACCTGAAAAGGTTGTAGTGCCAGTGATTTATTTATTTTTTAAAACATGGCATTGTCTAACTTCTCATGGTCCCCATACTAATTTCCATCTTATCCTTACGACTGACACGTGGTGACTTTCATGTTAGGAATATATGGAAACGAGGTATGTTGTTTGTATTGACAAGAATTGATTGAGCCAGGATGCCCCCTATCCATATCAACGGTGTAATTTTAAATATTATCCGTACAGTAAAACATTTGGGGGTTATTTGATCAAAATTTATCCTGGGAACAGCATGTTAAAGAAGTAACCTGCAAATTGTACGGTGCCTCCAGTATCCTTCGACGTCTTAGTAATTTTATTCCCTTTAGCACTAAAACCTCACTGGCACAATCTCTCCTCCTGCCTTTATTGGACTCTTGCTCCTCCGATCTAAACGAGGAATTGCTAAATAGACTGGATCGTCTCCAAAATTTCTGTATCAGATTTATATTCGGTCTAAAAAAGGACGAACATATCTCTTCGTAAGCGTAAGCTCCGTCAGCGGCTAGGCTGGTTACCGATTCGCCAGCGACGTTATTCTCACATTCTTCATTTTTTATATTCCATCCTAAATCTCCTTCCTATCTCAAAAATGATTTCAATTTTTTGGGAGCCCATAACTATAGCTTACGCTCTTCCGAAAACTATACCCTTGAAATCCCATCTCATAACTCCTCTTTTCTTGGCGAATCCTTTAAGGTCTCTGCAGTTAGGTTATGGAATTCACTTCCCGTCCCTATTCGCTTAGCTCCTTCTCTATCTTCCTTTAAGTTTCTTCTGTACAAACATTACCTGTCCACATCGCTTCCCTAAATTTCTTACTAACTACTAACTGACGTGAGACTGATCTTAAATTATCGTGATTTATGTATCTTTTTATTTTTAATGTATCATCTTTTTAGTTTAGTTTTTTTTTGTTGTTTCCTGTTTAGTTTTGTCTTAATAACTGAGTATAACATGTATTTTTGCACTTCTTGCGTAACTTATCTAAGTTAATTCTTTTTTCTTTACTCACAGTGGTTGCCTGCAAGAGTTCGCTTGAAAGCGATAAGGCCGCCAGTTGCGCTCCTTTTGTTGTTATGTTAAGTTTTTAAATTGTAATGTAACGAAGTGTTAATAAATAAATAAATAGATTAAATTGTGTATCAACGCCGCCGTTGTACAGTGGCTGTAAATAATAATAAACCTTTTATTCAGATCGACATACATAAACAGAGATCATAATATTAAACTAGATATTAGAGGGTCAAAAAAAACTATTCTAATATTTGGATCTTGCTTGACTTGCCTGTAAATAAACTTTTTATTATAATCTATGAAGCGTGTGTTGGTCATCTTCAATCATTTTAGATGCAGAGTAATTTAGCTCAGAGTATGTTCCTGGCTGGTGGACGAGGTGGTTACGCGGGTGCGGCCCTGCAGGGACCGCTCGCGTACTTGGAGAAGACTGCGACCAATATAGGTATAAAGAAATTATTTTTTATCTGTGGGTGATTTTCGAAACCTAAAAAGTTGCCAGATCGAATAATTGGATACATAAGAATTGGTTTAACTGGATGGTAGCTATACACTGACACGAAAGGCCAGTAGAAGCCCCGAAATGTCGTTACGGATCCGGATGATCCAATCACAATAGCTAATGATAAATTAAAAGCCGCCCATGCCAGTGAAGGCGTTTTTTGCACATTTCTCCCTCTAGTGAGCTTTTGTCATGCTCTTCAGGCGATTGACCACCCCGTGACGGCCCAAGCCGGTTCCCAGTCTCACAGGAGACTCCCTTGCGCTAGTCTTAAGAAAAGCCACGCGCTAATTCAGCCCAAGGTGAGCTGTAAACGCTAAGGCCAACAGCGAGGTCCTATATACAAATCCGATCTTATTCATCTGGGGCGCAGCAGTGCGCCCGCTAAGTCGAATAATGTGTGGCATAGCCATCATTTTCTCATAGCATGCCATTCGATCCCCTATAACTCCGTTGAGGTCCTCTGCACGATCTCCGGCTGTGCACCAAATGACTTTCTATGTGCGCATTTAACATTCGCTCGAACGGTGAAGGAAAACATCGTGAGTCGGCTTGCCTTAGACCCAAAAAGTCGACGGCGTGCGTCAGGCACAGAAGGCTGATCACCTACTTGCATATTAGATTGATATATCACGAAACACTCCACTAAACATATCAGTATTAAAAATCTTTTATGTTTTTAATATATAGATTGACTTTGTAATCGCATTAAACAATCTCATTTAATATAGTTTGTGTTACTTGTGAGATACATTGTGTTTCCATGCGATGGCCACGTCAATGTAATTTAAAAAATAAATATTGTTAGGACGTTGTCATTAAGATGTTGTTAGGTTATTATTACGTAATTATTAATGTCTTAATTATTAATAATATCAATAATTAAGACACAAGGTCGCTTAAGTTCTCCCTAAATTAAACGACTTGGTACATGGATCTCAATATTACGGTGAAAGAAGTGCGCTGCAAATCTTGTTCATTTTACAAGTTATGTTTTTGATTGACACCTTTAATTAACGCAGACAAGAACGTAATGTAATACCGAATTCATAAAATAAAGCTCACATGTTTACATATGTCTCTTTTCATCACATCGTCAGCAATATGTCAGAAAGAGATGAAAGAGGGCTTTGTTTAAAAGAGCATTATCTATATTTTTATGCTTGAAAAGTAGGTTTTATTCTAAGTCGATTTTTGCGTGCATTAAATAAATGTATTTTTCAGACATGGTGGGGCTGGGTGATGGGCGAAGGTGACGCGGTCGCGGGAGGGGAAGGGGGCGTGGACGTGGCAGAGGCAGAGGTAAAATTTGACTCATTCGTTCTTTATTCATTTAGTATCGATGGACATACAATTCTCTCACTCACGCTGGTGCCAATCAGTGTTGAGGCATTTCCATCTGGTAGGTAAATAGCGACTGACAGTTGACGTCGCTTTTCAGATAGCACTCTCGATACCCTTGATTTCTTAAGAAGTTATTTCAGAATCACTCTATCTAGGATTCCGGGATTAACTCTTAATCCCACGAGATCTGAAATTGACAGCCGCGAGAATACATTTACTACTTGAATGTGAGCCAAGATTCGTATCATTATTCCTTTTTTTAATAACAAAGGGGCAAACAGGCAGAAGACTCACATGTTAAGTGATATTGCCGCCCATTGACACACACTTTCCCAGTCGCGCAAGAACATTGCCGGCCCTATAAGAATTGGTCAAAATGTTTATTAACCATTGGATTCTTTTCAGGTCGCGGTGCATCCCCTGAATACGGTGGTAGCTTGACGCCTCCGTAGCCCTCCCTTCCCGCGGGGACCTCCCCCGCCCCTCACTCATTCGCTGATCTACTAGATTCACTCATGTCTTAACTCTGCTAGTGTAGACACTGTCAAAATACTTTGTGGGATGGATTTTTTATAGTAAGGTTTTTGTGTTTGCATTCGTTAGGTATATGGAGGAGGAGGATGGGTGGAGACAGATATGTTTATTTTAATATACATCAAAGGCGTGTTAGTTACACCGTTTATAATTCAAAAAATTTCAGGTTTAAGTTGTTTTGAATGTTAACATAATATTCATAATTAAAACACATTAGTGTTACCGTTCCTTTGTTATAAATGGTATAACGCACTGACACTTCTTATAATCTATGGTTAGTTTTAAAAATGTCATAATTTTAATTTGGAGTTGACCATTTGTTTGTTAAAGTTAAACTAAATACTTGTGAATTAATTTTACAATCTTAAATCTGCGAATTCTTCGACTTCGACGTTAAGACGTTCGCCTAAACTTGTCTGCCTCCATTAGTAAATCAGTGAGTGACATAGAGTGAGTTTATTTAGAGAATATAATATGTCAGTCTCTCAAAGTAAGTACTCAATAACACCCTCGGAATAAAAGTATGTCTGTAAAGCTAGTTTGGACTCAATTTCCGTACTTAGACGCTTATTTGTTTATGCATAAAGCAAGCTAATTAAGCAAGCCTAGCTTCTCCCAGAAGCTCAGAAGGTTCCTGGGCATTTCGCAGGTTTCACGGAGCGATCTCAATGCTCCGAGGATTTCTGTATCCGTGGATGCTCGTTGGGAAGCATAGCATAGCATTTCAGTACTGCGTTGGTGACTCATTCCCCTGGAGACAGTGGCCCGTAATTATCCCTCTTTTGATAGGGCCGAGGGATTAGTTATGTTTCGCTTTAGAAGTTGCTTTATTACACTACTTCTGCGTTTCCCGACCATCGCATCATTTTAGATTATATTTACTCTCAACCCTTATGGTTGATAACTAGAGTTGCGTGCCAGGCGTTGATTACAGTACTGTGCAAGCGTCATTGTAAGTATTTCTAGCCTTACACACATACCATTATTCGAAGGGTTCACTACCTTTTCTACTATAAATATAAATAATCTATGACGATTATTATCGATTAACATGACTGTTGCATAGTCTATGACAGCACATGAGGTCTTGCTCTATTAACATAAGTATAATAATAAATAGTATCAAAACGATTCTCCCCATGAATCCGACCATGAAACGACCGATTGTTACATGAAATTAACTAAGTGGTCAAACGGAGGTTCAAATATCATTAAACGTTAAACAATTGTATACTAAGAGATGTCCTATTAATGTTGTTTTACAATAAAATTAGTTTGAGAGTGTATTAAGCAAATAGGAATTATTAAAATCTTTTCCTTCTTTTTGTACATTGGAGCAAGCCACCAAGAATTTAGAGTTACGCCGGTGACGTAGCATGGCAACCCTTGGCTACTTCCGGTAGCAAACTGTAGTTGCCAGCAGCTACTATCTGTCACTCAGTTCGCGTGACACACTATGGTCAGGTGACAGGAGAGCGCTAATCTCACTTGACAGTCTGTTTATGTCAATCATGCCTGTTAAACATAGGATTTTGCTGGAGATTCAGCCCCCGTTGAATTGAACATGAATGATGAATTAACATTAAACTTAGCAATAATTCCAATTTATTTTAAACATAAATAATTAACCTAGTTTATATTGGTACATATAAATATGTACGCTAAACATTATGAAAGCTGTAGCTCTAATATAGCTAATACAGACTAAGTACAGCTTAGTGTGTGTTGCCAGGCACTATATTTTCATAAATTAGTTAACTATTAGAAATATAGGCTCATAACTTATATACATTTTTCATTTCTGAGAAAGTCAACTGTCTCAATGTTCAGATTATTCTTAGTCTTCCGTTTAAGCCATTCAGTCCTGAGTTCAAATCTCGGCTGTAAACCAATGGTATTTACTTTCTAAAGGCGTTAGAAACCGGCATATTAATTAAAATCGATGACATGGGTCAAATACTGTACCAATCCACAGTCCAGGCCGATCACCTTTTTATTTTTTTAATTCCTTCATCTTCCCGAAGCTTGTGGTACGAAACTTCATTTTATTAACATATTTTGTTAAGAAAACTCGTGATATGACTAGCAAAGCCACTTCCTATAATATTTAGAAGTTGCATTGCATTTATATACTGAAATCTGTAGATGTAGAAGTAATAAAATTGTTTCTGTATGTTTAGTACACAGTAGGTACTAGGTATTATGCCTTGTCTAGTATGCGCAATGATATAAGAATATTTATTGGATTACATTAATTATACATACCCCACGGAAAACGTGAATGGCTAGGTTGTTAACACCTGACAGCTGTCAGGCTGATAATTGAACGGTATACTTGATGGCATACACTGAATGAAAGTTTTCGTATGGAATTGTTAGCTGACTTTATTAATAATTAGCATTAAGTGGTCTAATTTCTAATGTGTTAGTGTGGATGTAGCTTTTAAGTATATTACATCGTTAAATACAGAATATATAGTAAATATATTCATATATTAATTGGTCAAAAAATCCTTTTTTAGTCTGTAATTTATAACTAACTTTAAAAAGTAATAAATTAATGTTTATATAACATTATACAAATAGAAATTATAATTCTAAATTATACGTTATCTATTTAAACGAGTGTAGTCATCGGGAAATAAGTTGGCAAGACTGAGAGGTGGTTTTATCTTTTATCTTACACTTTTTTTCAGCACGCAAAATCTGGCAGTTCATGCCGAGGCTTAATATAAATATTTATATAATCTGTATGTAATTAAGGTTTTTTATAGTCTGTGTAGAAAGATCACCGCATTTGTTATTAAGGTCACTGCAGTGCTAGATTATATTTTATATTGACGACACTGTGATGTTAATATAGTTCGACAGTTTCTGAAAGTATATCATTTTTAACGTAGCAAATGCGAGTGATAATAGTTTGAATTAGCGCAACGCTGAGCTTTTAGCACAGACTATAAATGTATATGTAATATATAATGTATCTAATAGCGTGTAGAAGGAAAATTCTGAAATTAATAACATTTATACACTTACCCTTTCAAAGCTATATTCGAATATAATTGTAGAACATTGAAATATATGCATTATTAATTGAAACATTGTTTTATTATTAATAAAGATATTTATCTTTACGGCTGTGAATGTATTGTGACTATTATGTCACAGGACATCATCGTTGTTATAAAGCGCGCCATTTCTCCTCACTGGCATTTTTCACTCTTTACTAATCTGTGGATGCGACATTTACCGCGCCATTACTTCGTTATTTCATTGAACTTTTACAAGCTTGACATTTCTCGTTGGAAACTGATGCGAATTTTTATATAAGCATTCATATTGAGTCCCTGCGAAGCAATTTATGTTTTGTGATGGGGAAGAGACGTATTCTGTACGTATATTTGACATGGGGCCGTTCAAGTATTAGGGTTAGCAGATTGCCTGCAATTTGTGTGTGTGTGTTTTGTTGACAACAGGTGGGGATCTGTTGTCAGCAAAAGACAGTAAAGTTCTTATTTTTTTATAGGAATCCTTGATAATGCAATGCATTTCGTGTTCAAGCATAGACAGTGTTAGTGGGTGATGTATAAAAAAGTAAATAATTACTGTTGACGTAAACATCAAATAAGAAAATCAAATTTTGGCGGGAAAAAAACAAAAGAAACATTAACATAAAATCATTTATTTTCAAAACAGATAATATTTTACGCTTAAATCTACTTCGTAAATGCTAAGTTTTCGACCAATTATTACATTCACAGCCGAACTCAGAGTCGTTCGTTAAGACGTATGCTTTTGTTTTCGTTTACAATAAAATAAACAATGTCCAATGAATGTATTAAGAAATTTATAATTCAATTTATATTTAGAAATCAAAACTAACACATGCGCGGTCTTCAATACGTTATTAATCACTTTGTTAGGCTACTAAATCTTTCAAGATAATATTAATTATGATAATTAAGTGGACGACTCTGTGTAAGGCATATGTCAGTACTCAGCAATAATGTTGCGCATTCCTGTGAAGATCTTGATTTTATTCCTAGATTATCGAAAAATACGTTGCACAGTTCATTAATACCTGCAGACATACCCTGTAATTAATCAGCGCTGGTAGACCTACAACTTCCAAAAGCGATACACAATCGTTCTCTCAATATCACGCAATACAAGTCTCAACAACAGTCAGATTTATTAAAATTCCACCTTTACAGAGTATACCTATAAGGAGGGACGCAAAATTTATCGCAGAGTACTGTTTCACTGATTTTACATACAATGACTTATCTAACGGCCACACACCGAGAACGGACTGAGTCTTGACAGCTGTCAAATTGTAAATTGTCAAAACTGACAACTCGCGTATAATGGAAAGGCTTTTGGAAACCCACTGCGCGTATGCAGGCCTCCTATAAAAGGCATATTTTCAGTTAAACAATTATTGTGTAATATTTAAAAATGACAACTATATGACAAAATCTATCACGTTTTTGACATACAGGAGTCGTACTTCTGTCTGTGAACTGTTAATTGCGTAAACAGGAACACGTTGAAACGCCCAACTATGATTAGCAGTGCACTTGTGCATCTTCAGTCCATTCTTTATGTATGGCATAGCAAATATCGCAGCATTCCTGGTTATTAACATAAAATTAAGTACTTTTAAATCCCTCCGAAAACAGTATTTTCTTATCAAAAATCTATCACAATTGGCCTACAACGTTTCCCCGCGTAAAATTGTTTTAGTGGCATTTTAATTTAAGCTTTACTGAACCTTTACAATTTACAGATGCCATATTGGAACCAAAATCGTAAGTTACAATTTTGATATATACCTTGCCCCGGAGAACAAAGTCGTAAATACGGTTTTAAGGTTAGTATTATTACTAGGATACTAAGTACATTTTATTCTATGTGACGGTTCTAACATATATTTAGTGTAAAAAGTTTAAAAATAACTACATGTATATTAGAGGTTTTTTTTTTATAATTGAGAAGATCACTCTCTGTGTTACGATTGTTTCACTGTTTAAACAATTATGGAGTTCAGCACATGACAGAAATGATGACAAATGACTAGAACGTAATGTCTTCGTGGAACTATTATAACCTGTGTGAAACACTGATATATCATTCTTTATTTGTTTTTAAACGTTAACTTGTTTATGATTATTTTATAGAATTACAGTCTAAACTAAAACTTATATTTTTGGTTGTTCCTATCTATTTCAGGAAAGTAAAATAAGGTATACGAATACAACTCATATTATTCACTAATTTCTGTAGGCTAAAGACATCCACATATTCTTTATAGTTAAATGTTTTGCGAAATTTCTAAAAAAAGTCTATTGTCTGTAAAGTCGGTTTAGTGACGATAGTTGAACGTGACAACGTCATAAGAAAATACTGATGGAAAGGTTGCTTTTTCAAAAGAAAATTTCATATTTTATATGAATATATAGGAAATCACAATTAAATTGATCAAGTTACATTTATTTGTACGCATAAATACAATTATGACAATCAGAGACAATCCACTTTGTCGCTAGTTCCGCGCTCTCGCTTGCACTTCAAGCCATAAATGCAACGCCTCAGAGCGAGGTAACGCCGCCGTGCAGCCGGCTCCATCGAATTATAAGACGTTGTCACGTCAAAAATCAATTTATAGAACCCAAGGAAGTTAAAAATGATAAACCATTACAACTATCGTGCATTACGACTTTGTTCTCCAGACAAGCAATATATTCACTCACAAAAATTCAACTTTCTAACTCTTCAATCTAACTTGCCTGTTTGCGGTCATAGAACAGTATATAAGTTGTAGGAAGCGCGCTAAAGATGAGGGTGAAACTGACAAACCTTGCGTTACGCCCTGGTCTGGGCCAATCGCGATATTTCCATCCATGGCCTAAGACTGTCTTCGGAAGCCGCCAATTACACAAAGTCAACAAACCAATGACTAGATATAATACTTATTGTCGTTGAACTAATTGTGTTAGGCCATTGAAATTAAGCATTCGCTTGTTATAAATAAAACAAATAACTTCACAAGTATGGACGTGAATTTGACAATCCTTCAGATTTTTATTAAACAAGATTCAATTGAATAATATACTTAGACGAAGTATGATGTTGAGGTTTATAAGTGAGAAAAACTATACAGTGAACAGTTTAAACGTTATTTTGTCTTTGTTTTTCGTCTATATGTGTACCTTGTCTGCCTCCATTCAGTGCATGGAGGCAGACAATTGCCTATCTGGTTTAAAACAGTAAAGTCATTTCTGACTTTACTTTTTTGAAGTTACACTTCTGTTGGCGTGTTAGGGATGTTGATGAGAGTAAATTATTACGATGCGCGCGCGCACCGTCTCAAAAAACCGACCGGACCGGTTGTTCGGATTAATACCTGCAGCTGAGTTTCATCATCGGACGTCGAGGCAGAATACGAAATTCCACCCGTATCATCTCGACGTCCGCCGTTCCACGACTGAGCGTTTTTCAAGGCAATTTTTGCTGCACACCACGGCTTTGTGGAACTAGCTGCCCATTAAAGTATTTCCGAACCAATTCGACTTAGGGTCCTTCAAGAAAAGAACGTACCAATTCATGAAAGGCCGGCAACTCACGTGTGAGCCCTCTCGCATTGAGTGTCCATGGGTTCCGGTATCACTTAACATCAGGTGAGCCTCCTGTCCGTTTGGCCACTGTTCCATAAAAAAATAAACTTTATTTAATTAGAAAATACGTTATAATAAAACTTTCAATGTATTAAATAAAAGTTAAAGATATAGATTTTGAAAAGATTTTTATCGTGTTACGCCAAAGAAGTATAACTTCCAACGCGTATACATAAGTACACACAGGTGTTTTTTTAAAAGACTTATGGCGTGATGCTGTATGAAAGATTGGAAGGCAATCTATCATTTACACATACATTATTATCTATGGGAGTTTTCATCAATTAAAAATGTTGATTAATTCAGGAACACTACGCTATAAGGGTTTTTGGCCTCAAATTGCAACAGTTTTTTTTTTCTTCAATTTTGTCATATGGCAACATCTCTAATCGTTATACCAAATAGGTATCTCGCGACTAAATGTATCTCTAGCTTACCACGAGTAAATACTATTAAGTCACTTTTCCCTAAGCTTTTTAAAGTTTTGTATGTGTTTATCGATATTATCGTATTCGCATAGTCTGTACGGTATGTATTTCTGTAAATAAATAAATATTTTGCATTTGCCCGCAATCTTCTACTACAGATGCTTCGTCTTAGGTATTGGCAAATCTTACAAATTAAAAGCCTTATTATGCGGTGAATAAATCAATCTTACATTGATACGCTTATTAAAAGTGCAAACTATAGTAAAAAACATATGTATACAGCTAGAGATTTGTCCCAACACCCAGTGAACTTGTAGGTTATATCAGCAAAATCTTGGAATTGGACTACTTTGTTTTTTTTAATATGCAACGACTTCATTTATGATTTGTGGTTTTAAAAAAATGGATTAATAATTGTAGTCTTCATTGCAGTTCCGGGTGTATTCCAAAAAATTAAGTAAAAATTCCATTAGATCTTTCTGTATTATATAGAAATTACTTTATTAACCTGAAATACAGCCTAAATGATGTAGAACAGCTGATAGGACATGACCCAGAAAATCTTCTTGACAGGTGATAGTTGTCATCTTATTGACGTAAATTGCGACAATTTCTTGGGATAATTCAGATAGCTTCTGCGGCGCAAAGTACGCTGATTCAAACTACGTCAGACTTTTTAACAGATGACAGTTAACATTGACTAATAATTTCAGACAATTGACACCTTATCGTTGTGAGTTGCGACAATTTCTTGGATAATTCAGTTAGCTTCTAGGGCGCAAAGTACGCTGACTCAAAACTACGTCAGGCTTCTTGACAGATGACAGTTGACATTGACTAATAATTTCAGACAATTGACACCTTATCGTTGTGAGTTGCGTCAATTTCTTGGATAATTCAGATAGCTTCTAGAGCGCAAAGTACGCTGACTCAAAACTACGTCAGACTTCTTGACAGATGACAGTTGACATTGACTAATAATTTCAGACAATTCACACCTTATCGTTGTGAGTTGCGTCAATTTCTTGGATAATTCAGTTAGCTTCTAGGGCGCAAAGTACGCTGACTCAAAACTACGTCAGACTTCTTGACAGATGACAGTTGACATTGACTAATAATTTCAGACAATTGACACCTTATCGTTGTGAGTTGCGTCAATTCTTGGATAATTCAGATAGCTTCTAGAGCGCAAAGTACGCTGACTCAAAACTACGTCAGACTTCTTGACAGATGACAGGTAACATAGATAAGTTACGACAGTTGACACGTAAATGACGTGAAATGACAGGAACTATACGCCATTGGTGAGTGACAGCGTAGGAATGAATTAGCGAGCTAAATACGCAGTATAACCCATCTCTAGTGAGTGTATTGAAGGAATTGTCAATAATTATAATTTCAATTGATTTTCATATTCGAGTCACTGACATTTGAACCCTTAAGTGAAATCGAAGTCGTCAAAAATATTTTCTTCCTAATTCACTACAACTTTGTTGGCTTTAGCTTCCATTAAATTTGGTATAAGACGAAACGGAAAACGTATACTTGATGCAAGAGATTAAGAAGTCTGTTCACCACAATTATCACCGCTGCCGGAAACCTTTTTCCTGTGCATTCGACTAGAACTGTCCAGCGTCCACAATATCCAATTCTACGGTAAGTCTCGCAGCTTAATAGTTATCAACTCTTCGCTGGAGATAGCTATTTGTGAAATGTATTTACTGTGATTTAAAAATATACTTAGAAAAGATTAATGGACAGGAAAAGGGTTTCTGTTATTTGTATAATATTTAGTTTCATATTATTTTAGCTCGACTTTACTGGTTCACTGGAGTTTTGGTACATATTCTTGATACCAGACACGATATTTTTATGATTATTAAACGAGAATTTTATTACTTACAGGTACCTAAAAAAATTATTTACTAAAGTTACATAATCAGCAAGCTTGCGACTCTTTAATATATAATATAAAATTACTATCGAAATTTTGGTTATGTCGACGACATCATTAATGTTCTTTAAATGTCGCTTTCTATACTTAGCCCCAATTCAATTTTTACTACTAGGGATTGATATTTCAATCCAATTATCATAAAATACTTTTGCAATCGATCGATGGATAGTTTTTGTATAATATAATTAAATTCGACATATGGAATTTTGACATCAATCTAAATTTGCGAAAATCTGGATTAGAAATAATCTTAGATTATAGATCGAGTATAGAAAGGCTGTGAGTGCATTATAAGCCTGTTATTAAGTGTGATGCGAAAATATCCTATATTATTGGATATATACTTTACTAAAATCTATTTATGTATTAAGTACGGACAATTTGTACATATATATTTCTGTAAAGATCACAGTTTTTCAATACGAGTTTCTAGATATAAGTACGCACTGTCTAAAAAAGCTATATTGTTCTAGAAGAATAATTCAAAATGGCCGCTGGTAATACAGCCTCGTAAAATATTTCAGCGCTTCCAAAAACTAAAAAAAAAAACTAAATTTATTTAAGTAATTTCTCTTGTTCATCTCTCGCTGCGAATACATCACCATTTCGCTCTGGTGATGAACGGCTAAATGATGATCGGCCATGGTTAGGCGGATTTGGTGATATCTGAAAAAAATATACGGATTAAATTGTAGGTATCACAAGGAGCCTACAAAACAAATCAATAAATTCCTGTGTTATTCATTTATAGAATATTTTTTTAAGTGTTTCGAAATTCTTGTTAAATGGTCCTTCGGTCCGGAATTTTGTTTTGGCTTCAATTATTTTTATAGCTAAATAGCCGTAGTCTATCACGACACAGAAATATATCTGCCACGTGTAAAAATGACCAACACTTTGAGCTGGGTTCGATCCTTGAGAAACAATAAGTGTTTCAACACTTGGCTTATGTTATTAGCAAAACAGACATTAAAATATCTACAATGGTGACGAATGGTGAATTATATAAGAACACGACAGGTTGTGTTATGGATTAGATTTCGAAACGGTCGAATATTATTGATGGTACTCACATTTAAATATTACAATTACACATTTAGTAAAATTTGTAAAAAGTTTTTGAAGATTTTTGGCTGAACTATTAATATACTGTTATTAGGTGCTAATGTACCTGTCTAGACGGAGTTCTGTGTTCACCACTGATACTAATATCTTCATCCACAGACTGCAGCAACTGCGGAGAAATTAAAAATTGTACTTTTCGAAAAATTGTACTCATAGACAATTTCTACATATGAAATACTGTACATCAATTTGTTAATAATTTATCAAACTAAATACCATCTTAACAATCTATAAACATACGCACTAATAATGCAATAATGAAACATTCTGGATCTTGAATGACTATCACATCTTCATAAATGGGGTAGATGAACATGATGGGGTGATGAAGTGACAAAGTCTCATAAATTGATGAACGCCGGCTGGACGTACGAAAAAGCGTGATACTTTGTCCCGTTACGCTCAATGTACGCTTGCGCTGCATGTATCTCCCTTCCACTCGAATACTTAAGTATGCAATAATTTCATCACGTTTAACTATCGCTCGTAAACCAACTTTACAGAACACCCATTTTTTAAATTAATTTATCATAATACATATACACAAAGCTGACTGGCGCACGCACTACTACATGTTACCTGCGTGAACGCACATGCGCGAAACGTCAAGACGTTATCGACACTTGAACGTAGAGACAAGTTTTGTATCTGCGTGCAAGTGTCGATAAAGTTATACTAAAATAAATTTGAGACGTTTGATAATAAATATTAATATTATAATTGTGAAATTATTTAAAAATTTATAAATTCCCATAAAATACTTTACCTACGCTACTACGCTACACTGTTTGATGATTTCCTAGAAATAAATTTATAAATATATATGGGAAATAGGAAACCAACTGCCTTCGACGCATGACAAGGCTAAGTAAATACGAAAAACCTTCAAGTCTGATCCTTCTTCTCCAATAACCTCAAAATCGTTGACAACTTCCTCAAAATCAACTTTTGCGTCTCATCAATCCGATAATTCGACACACTAGACGAAACGGTTCTCGGATCGCTTTGGATTCGAATCGAATCGGACACGTCGTCTAGCTGTTGTAGGATTTCTGACACACTGTCATTCTTGTGTGGATGAAATGTTAGGAGCGATTGTTCGGTACGAAATTGTGCTTTCTTTTTATTAATACCTGGTACAATAATATTTAAAAATTAAAGTACTGTAGATAATTTCAAAACATTGGCCGAAAAAAAGGATACTTTTTAAACAGTGTAAACTACATAACTACACTTGAGGGACTGTGAATTTTATAGCGTTATAGAGAGTGGTCGTTAAACGGAGAGAAGAATAACGTATAGATAATCCATTGGTAGAAGGCTAGCCTGACTAACCTTTCTCATCCTCAGGTAAAGAAGTAGTCGACAACTGTCGAGTTAGACCGGACTCAGAAATTCTGGTAGTTTGTGTATTCGTCCAATATTTGGAATTCCCCGTTTGACTATCTCTTTGCTCGTCATTTGATGTTTTAGGCTCCCTCCAATATTTGGAGGTGTTTGCCATCAGACTATCCGTCCTCCCTAAATCTTCATTCGTCAAATATTTAGAAGGATTTGCTGTTTGACCATCTCTTTTCTCGCCAATTGATGTTTTAGACATTGGAGAATTATCAAATTCCTCTGATTTATTTACAATTGGCTCTGGTTTATCTTTTGAATCAGGCTCTCTCCAATATTTGGAGGTATTTGCTATCTGACTGTCCGTCCTCCCTGAATCTTTATTCGTCCAATATTTTGGCGAATTATTATCTAGACTATCTGAGAGTGGCAAGTATAGTTTCCTCGCCAATTTATCAGCTAAATATTTAGCAATATATTGTTTATCACTGGACGTGGGTGAATCCGTGACACCGCTTTGGGACAATTGCTTAAATTCCATTACTTGTTGCTGTAAATGATCATATATGAGGACCAAAAGTATTTTATTTTTAGAAATCTACACTACAACGGAAAACGGTATACCAGAGCGTCAATTTTATCTAGATTCAAGATCTGTCAAACCATTTCTTCTGAATTAAATATGACATATTTGACAGCGATCAAGACAAGATTGTGAATCGAGATATGAATCAGATTGTTGACCTTAGATTCGGACTCCAGACTTCACGCTACGTGATTCTCGTCGTGAAATTGTTGTCATACATTACGGATACGGCTGTCATAGTCCGATCTTGATTCTAAATCTTACCTAATGGCTGTTTGACAGTGTGAAAAAATAAAGTTACTGAGTGTAATCTATACAAAACAATTAAAAAGTGTTATGGTAAAATAAGTAATCAAAATTGAAAGAATCAAATCAGTCTTTCAGTCACGTGAAGACGGATTAGTCGAATCGCCCGTGCAATGTGAATAATGTCTTTGGCTGCCTAAACCTATACTGTAATGGCGATCATTACGTCGGGAGACTGTTTTGATGGAAATATATAGATGCGTGTAATTTAAAAATATTCTTTTTTTTATCTTCACAAAACGGTCGTGACCACTATGCAGTCGTAATATTAAAAAGGGATGATATAAAGCGCGTCACGAGGTTAACGTGGCCTGTTAGAGGTCATCCTGCTGCAGTCATTGAGTGAACTTCGTACGGCAGACTTAATCTGCTCAGTCCAACGCGTAGGTTTAGGATTAAGTATGATAAATAACACGTAAAAATCTTGACATTTGTTTACGTCTACGAGCATGGTACGTCAAAGCTTGGACAGCATCTTGCCGTCAGCGTGTGGCGAACTTAAAGCCTTAAGATAGTTAAAAATAACATTTCGTGTAGCTTCTTAAAGCTTATCTCGTCAAATTACAAGAAAACATACAAAAAATAAATAAAACCTTTTCGTTTTTCGAATCGGGTCGTGTATGAAGTGAGACAATACTTTGTGACCGCGTTGTCATATCACTGCAAGCTCGGTCCAAGTTCTGAAAGGGTTTGGGAATGATGCGATCTCAATAGGACAGGTAGGATTAGGATTATAAAACTGTCGAGATGCTTAAAGTATGTTTATGGGGCAGGTCAGGTCTCATACTATTTGACGATAGTAAAAACTGGCAAATCAAAGTTCTGACAGGGTTTGCGAATTATGGAATTTCTATGTACGTATAAGACAGGTCAGGTCATGTATAAGAGCGACCTTGTTGACTTTGACCTCTCTAAATGGGCCTTGTAGGAACTACCTCAGATGAAGCCGCCCGCGCGGCCAATAATAATAAAAATAGCCAAACACAGATTAGGGTAAAAAAACCGCCTTCACCGGGGAAGGCGAGGACCTTTACTTCGCACTTCGCTCACTCCAGTGAGCTTCAGTCCTGACCTTCAGGAGAGCACCCCGCGACGGCCCAAGCCGAGGTTCGAGTCTCACAGTTCTTTTGCATTGTATAGAATCTCTGTATACCTTGCATTATATAAACTTCTCAGCCGATTATTACTATTGTAACCGAGTCTTTGTAAGCTAAACCATTGTTGAAAAGAGTGTCCATGGAGTTTCTTGCCGGTTCTTCTCCATGAGACTCACTTTTTGGAACCGTGCAACTAGACGTTTCATAAGAGCCTGTAAAGGCCTATTTGAAATAAAAACTTTTGATTTTGTATTTGACAGGAGACCCTTTCGCTAGCCGCGGCATAAAACGCCATTCTGGCCGAACTACGCTCGCCAAAATAGCCCAAGCTGAGCAGTAAAGGCTTTTAAGGCCAACAGCGAGATTCCATTAAAAAGAAAAAAAATACCTGAGATGGATTTAGTGGATCTGAGCGCAAACGCATTTCCTAATTACGTATAACTACTGTTATATATAAAAGCTATGTGCAGCATATAAACATATTAAAAGCAATAAATGTAAGAAACTCACTTTATCAACTTCTGTATCAAATTGTTCATTGGTTGCGCCCTTGGATAAAGCACCTTTTTCCATGAGGGTAGCGCGTTTAGCTGCCAGATAGAGACTCCTGTGCGAATAAAATAAAATAAAAAACAGTCAAAATCTACCATTTTCACTAAAATACTCACCGATCTCTTTTCATCACGGCGTAAACGCAATTTGTCAGAAACAGACAAAATACAATTGCAGTGTTCAAAATAGTATTAGAATACGTATCGAGTTTATCGTAATATGTCTGTATTTTAAGAGATTGTATTGTTCAGAAGCGCTGCGTCCACAATAAAAGTAGCCATGATGATAGCCAACCTTCGCCAATCGAAGATCCTTTAAGCTGTCTGTAGGGTTGCTGGTTTAGCGGGAAAATAAAAGAGGATATTCCCTATTGAATTCTGCTATGAATTGCAGAAGTACAGCTGGCTATAGTCTCGGGGAGTAACCAGCGATGTTGGAAATCGCCGCCCTTATAAAACTAAGAAAACCGAAGAATCTTCTTTCTTTTTAATTAATTAATTAATTCTTGGCCAATCTAATACAATAAATGACATCGCTGTCCCTTATTACATAATCAGCAAGATATGTTTTATAGGATAGGGTGTCACCCTATCGAGCCTGCAGGACGCCTTTAAAGTATCATCGCACTTAAAAATCGACACATAATATCAAATTACCGAGGGAAATCACGAAATAGATTTTTCCCTCAAAGGTTGGCAACATACCCGCAAACATACTAAATTTTCCAAAAATATCACGCAACAGATTTTTCTCTCAAAGGTCGGCAACACACCCGCAAACATACAAATTATCTAAGAACATAGGTGACGAAACAGATTTTTCTCTCAAAGGTCGGCAACATACCCGCAAACATACAAATTAACTAAGAACATAGGTGACGAAACAGATTTTTCTCTCAAAGGTCGGCAACATACCCGCAGACATACCAAATTTTCTAAGAACATAGGTGACGAAACAGATTTTTCTCTCAAAGGTCGGCAACATACCCGCAAACATACAAATTATGTAAGAACATAGGTGACGAAACAGATTTTTCTCTCAAAGGTCGGCAACACACCCGCAAACATACAAATTATGTAAGAACATAGGTGACGAAACAGATTTTTCTCTCAAAGGTCAGCAACATACCCGCAAACATACCAAATTATGTAAGAACATAGGTGACGAAACAGATTTTTCTCTCAAAGGTCGGCAACATACCCGCAAACATATCAAATTATCCAAGAACATAGGTGGCGAAACAGATTTTTCTCTCAAAGGTCGGCAACACACCCGCAGACATACCAAATTTTCTAAGAACATAGGTAACGAAACAGATTTTTCTCTCAAAGGCCGGCAACACACCCGCAAACATACCAAATTATCTAAGAACATAGGTGACGAAACAGATTTTTCTCTCAAAGGTCGGCATCATACCCGCAAACATACCAAATTATCTAAGATTATCCAGAAATCTATGGCATCTAAATCTCATGGCTGACCTATAGAAAAAATTCAATCAAACAAGAACGATATTAGATTCATAACGTACCGTTTAACAGTGAGGTAATACAACTCCGTGATAGCGCGAACGGAGTAATCTGGGACGAAGGTGTGACGCAGCATGGAGTCCATATTTATATTCTGAAGCGAGCCCATGGCTGATGGCGTCGGGGATTCCGCTGAAAGGTTATTTAAACGTGTAAATTATGAGAGACTGGGGCCTGGGGCTAATTCTGATGGGAGCCTATGGCTGATGGCCTCAGGGGTTCTGCTGAAAGGTTATTAAAACGTGTATATTATCAGAGACTGGGGCTAATTCTGATGGGAACCTATGGCTGATGGCCTCAGGGATTCTGCTGAAAGGTTATTAAAACGTGTATATTATCAGAGACTGGGGCTAATTCTGATGGGAACCTATGGCTCATGGCCTCAGGGATTCTGCTGAAAGGTTATTAAAACGTGTATATTATCAGAGACTGGGGCTAATTCTGATGGGAACCTATGGCTCATGGCCTCAGGGATTCTGCTGAAAGGTTATTAAAACGTGTAAATTATGAGACTGGGGCTAATACTGATGGGAAACCATGGCTGATGGCCTCAGGGATTCTGCTGAAGGATAACGGTACCCAATGGAATTTGTATCAGAGTTTTGTCAGTATTGGTCACGTGACCATTAATATCTCCCTTTTGAAGTCGCGTATTCGACACCAACATGTGTCAAAGGTTTCTTACCGACTCCAACATTCTGCGTAAGCGCCTGAACCCCGAAGTAGGTGAAGGGACCAGCTTCAAACACCAAGTTCTCACGTCCCACTGTCACCTCCACACGACCTTCCAGGATCAACACGAAGTAATCCACCTACAAAAATCATCTTCAATAGAAAAGCGGTTATGTAGGCCTAGTGACTCTTCTCTCAGAGCTTATAGATTTTGATGTGCACAAACTTTAATATGTATAAAAGCTCATAAAGGAATATATATGTAATTGCCTTAAGATTCCAGAAGATTCCAGAAGGCCCAAGTCTGACCAACTATGCTTATTAAACAAATGATCACAGATACAGAAATCTTAGTCCTAGATCTCAAAGGTTGAAGCCGCTGATAAATAACAAATCTATATTATACAAAAATAATAATCATAAAACGCCTTTCCTAAGCATAGACATACATAAAAAAGATATACAGTATGAAGTCTATATAACGCTGAAGGCACTGTGCATTTTATGGTGTTATAGAGAATTGTCGTTAAATGGAGAGAAGAAAACGTATAGATAATTGATGACTCCAACTCAACAACAGTCTACTTCTTCTTCTTATCCGGTACACTCTTGACAGAGCGGTTGTGATCGCTATTTAGTAGTGGTAATCAAAGGAGCAGATGTGATGCGCTTCACGACGTTTCGCCATCGTTGCCTATTAGTGGTCATGCTGCTACACTCATTGAGTGTACCTCCTACGGCAGACTTGATCTGGTCAGTCCAACGCGTAGGTGACCTTCCGCGGGGTCTAGTGCCTTCTAACTTCCCCTGGACGACAAGGCGTTCTATGGACTGAACACTACGCCGAGTCCGAAGAATGTAAGGATACGAGATTGTACTGTTAAAAATAAACGCTGCTTAATACCAAATTCTTGAAGTATCGAGACATTTGTACGAAACTCGGTCCACGAAACCCCAAGCATTCTCCTCCAGCACCACATTTCTAGAGCGTCTATTTTCTGTCTTTCCACATCTCGCAAGGTCCACGTTTCGGCCGCGCACAGAAATATGGGGAATATAAGAGTCTTCGCGAGCCTGGTCTTCGTGGCTTTTGTTATATTCCTGTTTCTCCATATTTTTTGCATCTTGTCCATAGCCGTTCTTGTGATGCCCATACGTCGTTTGACCACATCGATGCATCCGCCATTGTTTGAAATCTGAGCCCCAAGATAAGTATAAGATTGGACTACGTTGCATTTCGCGATTTGAGTCACTTGAGGCGAATTATTTCTGACACGGTCAACAATCATTACCTTGGTTTTGCTGCGATTTATCTTAAGTCCAAACTCATGGCTCACTCGTTCCATCCTTGACAGAAGCTCTTCCAAGTGTTGCGAACTGGATGCAAAAAGAGTGGTGTCATCCGCGTAACGCAAGTTCGCAATCCGGTATCCACCAATTGTTACACCGTCTGTCCAGTCTTCCAAGGTGATGCGCATTATGAGTTCCGTGTACACGTTGAATAAGAGCGGCGATATTATGCACCCCTGGGGTACTCCGGCACTTGGATGGAAATCACCTGATAGGACATCATCTGTGCGAACCGAAGCTGTGCCCTCTTACTAGGTGCACAAGATGTTTTGGTGTGCCCATATCTAGCAGGGTCTACCACAATAGCGGCCATCACACCGAGTCAAAAGCTTTGGAGAAATCAACAAAGCAAATGAACATGGGCTTATTAAATTCTCTTGACTTCTCCATGATCTGCCGTAAAATGAGAATTTGTTCCCGAGTGTCAGTCTACACATGCAAGCAATCCCAATTTGTTAACAAAACAACGAATTTATTAGAGAGTTCGTATGCGTGATGCCGACAGCCGAGTTTATTGCGGGCTAGGATAGTAAAACGACAAAAGAACGTACACAACTGCGCAGTTTTTACTAATTTTAGCAACTTAAAATGTACTTTATTAATCAATTGTTGTCGTTATTGAGTGGGTATGCTATGTAGAGTGTATCATTGTATGGAAGACAAACTAAACCAATCAAAGCCAATTTATTTTGACGCTTTAGGGAGTTCGTCGTTAAATCGAGGGACATTACATGAAGTTTACACTATATATAATACTAGCTGACCCGGCAAACGTCGTTTTGCCATGTATATGTTTATAGGAAAAAACATTTTTTAGTTCAATAAAAATAACTATCTACTATGCTATGGTGAAAATTAAGGGTTGTACTTATCTACTTTTGTATGTTGTATCATAAAAAAATAAAAACAACAAATTTTGACTATAAAATAAAATATTTATTTTTGTCCTGAAATTTATTTATCAGGGTCGATTAGTAGTAGTAGTAGCCGATTCTCAGATTTACTGAATATGCATAAATAATTTCGTAATCGGTCGAGCCGTTACGGAGGAGTATGGGAACGAACATTGTGACACGAGAATTTTATATATATATATAGATATATTAAATACATAAGATACACAATATCGCTGTGAACTCCCACTGAGAAGACAAAGATGTCGATAAACGGAAACAGCATTCAGTAGGCAACGTCTTTAACAAGGATCTGTAACTAATTCTGGGCCTTGGTATCTCAAACACAAAGAAGGTGCAAAGAAGATGAGATCTTGGTGGTCTTGTGCGGGTTAAGCAAGCATTTAGCTTTGAGTATTAGTAATAAACAAATAAAATTGTATTTAACCAAGATATAAACAATTGCAATCATTAGTAACACTGATTTTCAGCCCGTACAAACCGTGACAGTGTGACAGCTTCACCCATATTAATACACATTAAAATATTGGCTACTTGTGAATAAATCATCTCACCGGTTTCCCTTGTTGAAAGACATATGTCGACGAATCTTTCTTTGTCTTGCCTTTCACTTTGATATGCTGTATCACATCTTGCTTCAGAAGTCTTCTTAAAACCGTTTCAGAGACTGTATCAGGTCGGAATGCGTCCACACCTTTTAATAAAAAGAATCAAACTGTATTAAGTCTATTAACTGTAGTAACTTCTTAAACTGTATTAAGAATACTAAATGTATCGACTGTAGTAACTGGTTAAACTGTATTAAGAATACTAAGTGTATCGACTGTAGTAACTGGTTAAACTGTATTAAGAATACTAAGTGTATCAACTGGGTGAATTGAAAAATACTAAGTGTACCGACTGTAGTAACTGGATAAAATGTATCAAGACTATTAACTATATCGACTGTTAGCATGTAAGGAGCGTTCAAATATTACGTTACGCAATTTTTGGAGATTCTTGACGCGCCCCCCCCCCCCCCCCCCATGAAACGCGTCGTAACGTTTCTGTATCCAGTAATAAAACATTTCGTGACCAACACCAGTGACTCTTTATAGCTAAAACTTACCATTATGTGGTGTAAAGTACTGGAAAGTGGAAAATAATAAAAACAATAACGCGTAATTCAATCCCCGCCCTGCATCGTAACGTTTTACAAGAGGACCCCCCCCCCAAATTCGTTACGTAATACTTGAAGCTTCCACATATAGATTGTATTAAATAAAGCCATTCCGATTTAACCCAGAATTTTTTTTTACATACTAGTGCTGAGGAACTGGAAGGTGGCCAAGGTAAGCTGTGGTGATATATGTATCCTTCTATGATCGTGTCTCTCCGCGAACGCAGCGAAGTCCTGCAACTTGTGCTGGGGTTTGTTTCTACGTCGCTTTGTTCGATTGTCCACTAAAAATATATAAATCTAGTGGTTATCGTGGGTGGGCCTTTTTTTTATACACCGTGGGCAATCGGGAGGCGGCTCACCTGATGTTAAGTGATACCGCATCACAGAAAGCTCGCAAGTGCGTTGCCGGCCTTTTAAAAAATTATACTGATAGAACAGGGGGCAATCGGGCAGGAGGCTCACCTGATGTTAAATGATACCGCATCACAGAAAGCTCGCAAGTGCGTTGCCGGCCTTTTAAAAAATTTATACGTTTTTTCCTTGATGGATCCTAAGTCGAAGAGTTACAAAAATGTCCCTGATAATGAGTAAAACTAAACTTACAAAACACATCTGTCTCGTCAACAATTTCAGACTGTATCATCTCTTCTATAACATCCTCGAGTGTAACCAAACCTATGGTCTCATAAAACGGATCACCCTCTCCTTCATTATTAATCCGATGTACAAACGCCATGTGGCCTTTGTGTCCTACGAAATTAAAAAAAAAATGTCTTCAGTCACCGTGACCACGCACGCCGAAAAGCACGCGAAACGTCGGTGAAAATTTAAAATTTAGAATTATGTAAATAATTATAAGTTTTAATAATAATACATAGCTTTAATCCGTTCGAAAATTGTTTTTCTTAATGTGTAAAAGCTATTTTAACAAAAGACAATACTAGAAAAACAACAGTTTTTCTGTCTATTAACATGAAAGAGGAAATTTACAAAAAGATTTACATTTAGAAATGCCCCTAAAAAATACCTGTGTGTGTTCCAGCTCTTTCATAACAAATTTATTAATACATTCCTTAAAATATTTAATTTATATATAATTTAGGTACATTTTTTAAAAATTTATGTTTGTTATTAATGTTTAACTGTTATCAACACGCTTGAGTGCTTAAGTGAGTGTGTGAGTTAGTCAGTGAGTACACAGTGAATGAATAAAGTCTGTAACTACATACTAGGCCTCAGAAGCAGCTCTAAGTCTGCGTAGGGTATGTTCATGTACATGTTAAGCAGCCTATTTAATTTATTATATATGCAGTCTGCTTGCATATTGCGTCTGGCGAAGTCAGTCCTTACGGTCTGACCGACGACAACATCCCTATTTCTGTTTAAGAACAGCCTACTATCAAATGGTAGCGCCCTGTGTGATTTTAAAATTAGGACATACAGCTTCCCAAAGTTTAGATCAATCATTTATTTTATATCCACCAACTGATGTCGTTTAGAAGTGTTTTTATGTAATTGCTGATAGTGTATGGCGCTTTTAGCGGACTGTCATAAATACAGCATTGAAATTGTAACGATATTTTGATTTAGGGATTTTGTTTGTATTGATTGGTTTAGGTGTGTGTCATTTACATTTTAAAACTCTTCAATAAGTCAACTTAACTGATTTATACACGGGCTAAGTTCACAAGAGTTGCTTGTTATATTATCAGTTATAAGATCCAGGTATATATATTATGGAATAAGCGGTAATCTTGTATGTTATATCGCATTAGTCAGTTACTACTCAGATAAATAAATAAATAATTTCATATTAGGTATATATACACGAGAAGAAAAACGTATAGATAATCTTTGACTCCTACTTATTAGTCAACAACAGTCTACACGTGACAGCAATCCCAATTTGTAAACAAAAGAACGAATTTCTTAGAAAGTTCGTATGCATGATGCCGACAGTCGAGTTTATTGCGGGCTCGGACAATAAAGCGACAAAAGAACGTACACAGCTGCGCAGTTTTTACTAATTTTAGCAACTTAAAAGTACTTTATTATTCAATTGTTGCAGTTATTGAGAGTGGATGTAACGCTATGTAGTGTGTGACATGGAAGACAAGCTACACCAACCAAAGCCAATTGATTTTGACGCTTTAGGGAGTTTGTCGTTAAATCGAAGGACGTTACATGGAGTTTACACTGTATAAATATGTGTGTGCTTTTATCAAATATTTTATTTCCAAAATCTTACCATCCTTAAACTGCTTGAACATTATATCCAGGGTGACGTCTTCGAAGACGAAATTGCATGGGTTCTGGTAGTATTGGCAGAGGGTCCGTAACGGCGTGTTATCGTCTGGATCCACGAATGCCAGGTCCTTGATGAAGAGCACCGTCACTATGTTACCTCGGTGGCCCTCATATACTGGGATTCGGGAGTAGCCTGGAAGGCAAACCATTATACTTCATCCGGAAAACGTTTTGTCATTTTAAGATTAACCTAAACATCTATTATATTTTCCACTCCAATATCCATGCAAATTTTATTCTTATAACATTGGCTCCAGGTGGAGAGAATATTAGCATTACCAGGGGCCCAGACTTGTATAGGAGGTTCCCACTAGAATTGAACCATAATTTAATAAAGAATAAATCAGTTCCACAACCTATTTAGGACTAGGCCTCAGATTTCTGAACCTGTCTTATCAACCTATGGATGACACCGTCCCGTTGGGTCTAAGAGAAGCCGGTTTCCTCACGATGTTTTCCTACAAGCGAATATAAAATGGGCACATAGGAAGTCCATTGGTGCACAGCGTACCTACGACCTCAGGGATGAGTCTCACGCTGAAGCCACTAGACCAACACTGCTCATCTTAATACATATAAATCTCCCGTCACGATATTTGTCCGCAATGGACTCCTAAACTACTTAACCGATTATAAATTAAATTGGCACACCGTGAGCAGTCTGGTCCAACTTAAGAGATATGATAGTTTAGATCTTTAATTATAGTCGCAATTTTATTTTATTGCAAATTATTTGTCTATAATTAATTGAAAGTCACAATTATCTGTTAACTCCAAAAGATTCTAACAGATGTCGATACTTTTCGACTGGATTGAGTAAGTAATCAATAGATGGCACTGCTATGGTAAACCGACAAACGTGTCATATAAGCTGCAGTTCAATATCATGATTACTACGTCTTATTGAGGCTAAACTTTTTTGATTTTTGGTGTTAGCATAGCCAACCACGTGTCACTTAGACCGAAGTGTAAATCAAATTCAAAATATAGTCACGATAATACAGTGAAATTATTCTTTTTTGTCACGGTATTAAGGCTAACTAAAACCACATTAAGGAGAAACGAAGTTCGCGGGGGCAGCCAGTTTCTGTATATTTCGTGATCATTATTCTAAAAGGCGAGTTGGTGATCAGCCGTGTGCCTGGCGGATTTGACTCTAGAGTTGAGTCTCATCCCAGTCTCCTTCGAAAACGTTCTTAGAGTAACAATGACCTTCACATCGACATGTATAAGTAGTGTGTGATGGTAAATACCAAGGGCCGGAGTTGGAATGCCTCCAGATGTCTATTTATAAAGTATTAACGCAATATATTTTCTAACGCTCAGTGCCGGTTTCAATATTTATTTTATCAATTATGTTTTTGAAGTAAAACTTCTTTAGGCGAATGAGGAATTTTTTTTTAGGAATACGTCACGAAGATGTGCAGCATTTGTCGAAGAGAAGGGAGAGAGTGATTGAGAGGGAGTGAGAAAGGGAGATCGAGAAAAAATACACTCTATTGGTTGATGTATTCGTTTAGCAGTTACATATTAGAACTTTAGATGGCAATTCTGACGTCTTGTGCTGTAAATGCAGATTTTATATTTATGTATGTCATCATTAGCACGTATACAGTGTGTAAACATTGTGAATATAGATATACATATACATGGAGTGATCATATGCTGGTACATGATCATCTATTGGGGCTTTTACCTTCGTAATAATTAATTTACAAAGAAGTTTCACTTCTGACATGTGTACTTTGTACGCACGAACTTTTTTAAAAAATACAAGCGGGCAGGAGGCTTGTCTGATTTTAAGATACCGCCCATGGACTCTCTCAATGCCAGAGGGCTCGCGAGTGCGTTGTCGGTCTTTTAACAATAATTAATTTAAATTCATTTCTATTTTTGTCGTCCATAAAACTTACATCTCTTTGCTTTTGCTTTGTTTAACGAGACTTCGTTTAAGGCTATTTACGTTCAACGAGACTTTTGGTTAACGATACTTCCATTTAACGAGAATTTCGTTTTACGGGAGTTTCGTTTAACGAGAATTTCGTTTTACGGGAGTTTCGTTTAACGAGACTTTTGATTCTGAATCGTACACGCTCTCTGCGCTAAACTTACCAGACTTAATAATTTCGGACATAGTTTCGAAGTCCAATATGGAGGTGATGGGCAGCATGAAGACATCCTCCATTTTCGTCATCACACTCGACACGGTCTTCTTTCGTAACTCCAGTGCACCAGATATAATATTCACCTCATCTTTGTCCAAGTCGTTGACATCAGTTGTTACCTACCAAAGTAAATGACAAACAAAATTAAATATTAATACACACATACACTCTAATACACAGTTTTAATTAAATTTGGTTTAAATTGATTCCTTTCTTTAATATTTACGTTTGACATAGACAAGGGCGTTAACCGGTAGAGGAAACTCTAGTAAAATATTGTTTATCTTTGAGTATAAATTGAATATAATATAACAAAATTAAGTAAATTCAACTTAAGATAATCAAAACAAGACAATTAAGTGTAAACAATGCATTGAGAAAAAAAAGAAAAATGGAAAAATATGGAGGAGGCTTTTATCCCTAAAGGGGCCAATACAGAAATGTTAATAACCTCTAATAAATAATAAATTTTTACTTTGTGTGTTTGTTTAGTAATAAATTTTACGTCTGACAGACAAAACCACTCTTCTATCATTCGGTAGCTCATCTCCGAGCGTCCTAGTGGACAATCTGTTTCCACCTGATTCTGCTGTCCAGCACCTATTTTACAGTATACAGTGTTGAGGACGGAGCTCACTTGATCGGTCCGCCTGGTTGGTGAACGACCACGTGACGTTCTGTGTTACCACGATCAGTTTCTCCAAGTTCTTGAAGAAACCAAAGGAAATTACCTTGACAAGCTCCTTCAATCTCTCTCTATTATAAACACTACCAATTTCTTCACCAAGGAAATAATCCAGTAGTTTACTGACGGGGAATGCCAGGGGAGCCGTTAGCGCCATAACCGCCTGAAAAGATGTACTACCCTCAAAAATTATGAAATAACTAACTACCCTCATTTGCTTTGTTTACAACTGATACTAATAACTCAAGTTGGTGCTTAAATCTTCCTCATAACCCGAAGACGGCTGGACCAATTCAAGTAATTTTTCTTAGAAGCGATTTTATAGGTAGAAAAATTGTAAAAATAAAAAAAAACTGGTTTTTATTCCGAGTCGACTTTTAAAGACACCCTGTACCTTACTTGGGTCATTAGCTATCGTTGTACCTATGACCTTAGAACAAGAATAATATAAGAATTATTGGTTTACAAAAAACCAATAATTATAATATTATCGTAATGACGCATCGGTGGACGGAGAAATTGTGACTAATTTGTGTTCCGTAACATACATTTTTTTTTGTATTTTAAATAAATACATAATACAAAATGTGTGCGTGTACTAGTGTACGCACGTAGTGAAACTTCTTTATGACCTTATTTTTCCTTTTTGATCTACTATATGCAACTTTATAGAAATTGGTTAAATAAAGTTAAATTTGATAAAGTTTACCATATCATAGACATGAATACAAATAATACAATTATTTCATTTTACCTTATTACTACTAAGATTATTACAGAATTTCATTAATTGTAATAGAATTACTATTATTGTTATCGTTATTTATTATATATTATTGTTATTAATGGCTTCGAATCAACCGTGGTAG
The DNA here is from genome assembly GCF_905147105.1 of Pieris brassicae. NCBI lineage: Eukaryota > Metazoa > Arthropoda > Insecta > Lepidoptera > Pieridae > Pieris > Pieris brassicae. Next base: position 4,381,355 of record NC_059678.1, on the reverse strand, counting down.
GGACAAGAAAAAAATGGCGCTTAAGGGAAAAATTTGACGGTAATTTTTTCTCCAACGCCTATAAAGAAGTTTCACTACAATAACTTCCATAGACAAAAGTACTAATCTGTAATGGTTCTAAAATGTTATCAAACATCCCATTACAACTTACCTTAGTGACCATGATACTTCGTGCACCAATCATGAGCCCATGTCGGGAGCATATGGCTTGTGGCGTTATCTCACCAAGCAAAACGATCGACAATGTCGAAAATATCACCGCGAACAATCCAGAGGTCAACTCGTCTAATAATATCGTGAATGTAGAATTGACAGCCACGTTCCCCAGTAGAATACTGCATAGGAGATAGTTTCCGTGATCCCGTACTGGCATTATAGCACGCGCGTACTTTCTTTCCTGATCCGTACCTAGATAATATCAGAACTATGAATATATGGGTACAATAAAACATAAATAATAATAACAGCTAGTAATCTTCTAGGAGTGTTGGCCTAGTGGCTTCAGCGTGCGACTCTCATCCCCGGCTGTACACCAATGGATTTTCTTTCTATGAGCGCATTTACGAACCCGAACGGTGAAGGGAAACATCGTGAGGAAACCGGCGTGCCTTAGACCCAAAGAGTCGACGGTGGGTGTCAGGCACAGAAGGCTGATCTTGCCTATTCAATTTACAAACGATCATGAAACAGATACAGAAATCTGATTCCCAGACCTAAAAGGGGTTGTAGCGCCATTGATAAGTAAGCAATCTTCTAGAAAGTAATATAAAGAAGCGTATTACATTGAGTGAAAAGCGAAAAAATAAGACGTAAACAGAAGTGGCAATGGGCACAGCATATAGCAAGATGCAAAGATAAAAGATGGATTTTAAAGACTATATGGGAAGGATCAAAAGGAATGAGAAGAGGGCGCCCCAAAAAAGGTAGATAGAGGAAATGGAAGCGTTAGTTTAGGAGAATTTGGAATAAGCTGGAGGTTTTAACCCGTGAAGGGATTCCAATCGATGGCAATTAAGGAAGTTAGGATAACGAATAACCAGAAACAAATGCATATAACAAATATTATAATGATTTGTTATTAATATGGTTAGCGCGTTACAGGGTACACCAGCAACTGGCACAATACAGGAAGTCACTCCTTCCAGAGTCCAAGACACCAAGTGAAGTCAGTACCTATTAACTTCTCTTCTTCATATATGTGGCTATAAATAAACAGATTAATATAAGCACTGATTTTACCTGTATTAGAAATTATCTTCAACTCTGTCCGATCCAGTGACATCAGGCCCAAATTCAGACCAGAAAATAGCGCCGAAAACGTTAGACAGGATAGAATTAATATCAAAGCTACCCATAGCGGCATCAGCTTATTATGTGTGGCCAAAATCTTCCAACCCTCTGTGCCCTGATGTAGGTATTTCTCTTCGTCTTCTGACGGTAGGATGCCCGGTTTCAGGTTTTTGGTGCAGATGTAGAGTTTCGAGCTTATAATTGGTGATGGAGCCCAAAATTCAAAGAGCGCTGATGTCGGTGTAACAGAGTCTTCCTTTGCCTAGAATTTGGGTTAGAGTTTATTGTACAAAGAGACACACAGAGTATACCAGCGCTTAAGGGTAAGACAAATAGCTTGTACCTGAAATTTTCTTATGTTTCATGATTAATTATTTTTCTTAATAGGCAAGCCTTCGGTAGGCGATACACGCCGTCAACTACATAAGGCAACTTCCTCACGATGTTTTCCTTCACCGTACGAGCGACTGTTTCAAGACTTTTAAGAATTGGTACGGTTCTTAAAGGACTCTAAGTTGAATTACCTCGGAGTGCTAAGGCAGTGTATTAGAAAAGGGCAATACTCACCACGTACTCTCCTTTGAGAAGAAATTTACACGGCTGTCCATACTCTAGGGCATCATGCGTGAAAGCAATTACCGTTCTGGACGTTAGGCCTTGGCCGAAGAGCCTGTGAAATTTACATCATATGAAAACTTAGGTTAGGTCTTGTGAAACCCTAGTAATCCTTCTTAGTCAAAACCCTCGATTTCGTGGTCGTTAAGATTCAATGGAAATTACAATTGAGACATCAGTGTTCCAGTTTAGACAGTACTTATATTTACTGGATTGCAATGATCCTTCACCCGAATGACGGTAAGGGAGCGTTCAAAACAAACTCAAACTAGAAATAACTTTATTCATATAGGTAAACAAGAAAACTTATGAACGTCAACAAATAAGATGTTAAATTGATTCTAAATGTACATTCACTACTAGATCGCAAGTCAAGGACGTAGTCTCCGCCACATTATTTAATTGCCAAGTTCGTTGTTTTACAAAATGTTCGTAAGGAACTGCAACCATTAACCATATTCCACGTGAGATCATTAAGAATATAACTAAAAAACAAAGATTTGTCTTCTATCAGCGGTAGGCATGGTGAAATAGGAGCACGCATATTCTTGTGGGAACAAGACCCAAATACGTAATCGAAATAACTAACATCACGCATTGACAAATTCAAGTCTGACCAGTCACCACAAGTAGCACCCGTTCAGGAGTATGACGCATGGCCAGCCATCGATCCTCCTGGCCATATTTGACGTCGAATGACGTTCAATGCCAATAGATATTGTTTTAAGAATGTTTAATTAGAATTAATAGAGTCTGAACTATTGGCTAATAAAATAACAATTTGTATAGGCTATCAAGTCAATATTAAATCATCTTAAATGGTTTTTAAAATAATGTCAATTGTTTCTTACCGTAACTCATTTTGTTAGAGTTGCGAGAATATGTCTAGTGTTATAGTGAAGGTAGCCGATCTGATAAATCTAAAAATCATCAATCAAACTCACCGCAAAGTCACCTTTGTTTCAGCCAGCACACTCGGCACTCCATCATCCAAAATCTTCGGATCCTTCTCAGCCTCCTCCACACGTATACCATCCAAAAATACCATCGGCTCCACTCTCTTTACAGACGAGAAATCAGCCATTTGCGACATTATTTGTCTTTTAACTCTCTTATCATCTATTGATTCTTGTCTATTATCAATTTCATCATTAGTATCTATTTTATAAAAAGTATCGCGTGTTTTTCTATCGCCTCTATTAAAATTATGAAATTCATTTTCGATTTTATTTAAATTCTCTTTAATTTTGTTTAACCTAACTTCACTCACTACATTTTGTTCATTAGGCTTTTTGGTACTATTTTCATCATTGTCATTACTTTCATCTAATGGTATATATCTATCCCTTGAACGTATTTCAATATCTCTTCTCTCTTCTTGAGAGAGATTTGCGATGTTTTGAAGATAGTTGACATCTGTATCGTGGGTTAGATCAATCGCTTTTGTTTCTTGATTATAAGTTGGTATGTCGTTGGACTCGGGAAGGCTGAAAAGAGAAATATTATTTAAAAAAAGGATTACGGGCTGTACTCAGTTGCCAGTCTCCAACTGTTGTATTTCACACGACCGAAAAAGGAGATGGCGCTGAGAATTAAATGTTTTTTTTTATATTCGCGTAATACTCTTTAATAGAGCAATGACTCTGATGCCTTGTTCGTAGTTTTCCCAGATTCGATTCCAAGCTGTACACCATTAGACTTTCTATGTGAGCATTTAACATTCGCTCGTACGAAGGAATCGCATCGTTATATATAACGGTTTGTTTTGGACCCAAAATGACAACGGCGTGTGTCATGCCTATTAGATTGACAAATAATCATGAAACTGATTCAGAAATTAGGCCCAGAGCTAAAAAGCTTGTAGCACTGGTTTATACACAACTGATCAGTAATTAGTAATATTATTTTGACTTTATTTTCTAAGATAAATAACTTAAATTAGATTTTGTTTAGTGTCTATAGTGTTTTGACAGATGATGGTGTGAACCAGACTTGCTAAATTCACTACACCATACTAGTGTCAAAAACTCAAGGTGTTAATATAGGTCTTCAATCTTATACGTTATTTTTATTTTATAAATATTTTAAAGTCAAAAGTAAGTCAACTGTCGAAGTAAACATGGGGACAAATTAGCCGAAAATTAATCTGGAATTGCATAGGGAAAACCTCTTTTGTATGGATATCAAGGTTTATAATTTATCAAAAACATTCAAAGATCTTCCTACTAGAGTTTTTAAAAATCTACTTATTGTACTATTTTGGGAAAAAAACATTCTATGAATGATTGCGTAAAACATAATAATTAATATTAATTTGATAACGTTATAATATTGTTACGAAGACGGGTCGACTACAATGTTTCTAGATTTTTCCACTAGTTAGAGAACTTTTCAGCAGGCTGAAATATGATTTCTGACCGTTTCAGGAGAGACTCAATCACATATTAGTTAATTGTAATTTCCATAATGTTACCCTAGTTTTCAGGAAGCTGAAACATTTTTTCAGTCAGTTTCAGAACATGTGTAGTCGAGTGGTGCAGTTTTCAGGAGACCCGTTTTCAGGCGTTTTCAGGCCTAGTTATACCCCTTTGATGAAGGAATATTCTAGACCGAACTTTCTAGGTGTGAGACAAGGACGAAATGATACGAGAGAGAGAGAGAGAGAAGATCAGAACTTTCTCGAAACTAGACGAGCACTCTAGAACGCCGTACGACAAGGACGGAGCAACGTGCGAAAGAGACAAAGAGTGCGGACGTTCTAGAATTGTGCAATCGCTACTCAGTAGCAAGCCCGCCTAGAAAGTTCTCGAATATTGTTTAGAATTATTCCCAGGGATATAAAAGCGAGCCGAAACGCGACTAGTCATCTTTAGTTTGGAATGCGATAACAAGAGAGAAACACCGAAGCGATAAAGTGCGAACAAAGTGAATACAAGTGATAAATTATAGTGTAAAGTGTGCATAAGTGAAGTAATTAGTGATTGTTTTGTGTGTGTAATTAGTGCATCTCTGCGGTTAATTTGTGCCCATAAATTCCTCATTGATTTACCAAGAAATAAACCCTTGAATAAATCTACGGCATTTTCTATCCGACCCCTTAGCTCGTAACAATATATTTTATTAATTTAATGATGTAGTGATAAAGTTATGTTAAAATGTCATGTAAAATTTCTTTTAACACACATTTGCACGTTTATTTATAATTATTTATACGTTCGTAAAACAATGTATATGGCTAAATAAATACAAGAAAATATGTTAGTTAAGAGAATATGTGATAACATCACAAATTTAACGTATATACACATCATTTTTATTAGAGCATAAGTAATCTATCAAAGGAGAAAATTAAAACAAAGAATCACAATAAAAAAAATAAAAAATGAATGAATAAAACTAAAATGATAAAAAACAAAATAACAATAATAACCTAAACTGATTACAAGGTTACGGTAACTTGGCAGACTGTCGCAAAACATCAATATTTAGATGTTAGTAATTAAGTTGTAAGAGTGAGACAGCCTGGATTCACTGGACCATTTATAGTAGCAGATAGGCGAGCCGTATGTACGTATAGAAGACTTAGTTTTTGATTGTACCACTGTAACATTTTCGTACCAAAATCTTCCAAATAAATTATTATTATTAACCGACGCTTAATATGCATCTACAGCTATTTTAGGATTCTATTGTCACCGTATCTAAGGATAATTGTTCACCAAATGTAATTCTTGACGTTCTCCTTCACCGTCCACAGCCAGAATTCTAATCGACGACCTACTCTACTACCACCACAATAGACACCTTGAAATGCTTGCGTGTGTGTTTGCTACATAAACACTGCCTTACCATAAACGCTGACGATGAAGATAGTTATTCATGTATAGAGCTTCATCCTTCTGCGCTCTTTATAAAGTGATTGCTGCCATAAAATTATTTACGAGAGCTGAAATCGAAATACTATTAAAATAATGGAGATATTTACGACCCAGTCGTGGGCAGTCTGATTTGTTTTTAGTCCAGCTACTAAAGTGCTCGAAGACTTTGTGGGAATGTGTGATTTTTGACGTAGTTTTAAAATCACTTATAGGCAGATTTTGGTCAATATCAAAATGTATTCCGCAATCCGTACGTCATTTAATTTATAATTGTTTAGTTAAGCCCCATTTAATTGAAATATGGAGTACAGCATTGAAAACAATAATTTCAAACTTACAAACACTACAAAATAAATTAATAAAAGCACTATTTAGATAAAAAATTTTAACACAGGCTATTAAAATTTACCAAGAAACCAAAATTATGACTATTAAACAACTGTATGTTTATAGCAATTGTATCTTAATTAAAAAAAATTAAAAGGCTCTCTCCATAGTGGCTTATCTTAAAAAAAATCAACACGCAACACTCGTCGAGCGAGTTTGCTTATTTTGCCGAAGCCGCGCACAAATTATTTGAAGAGGTCGATTGGGTGAGAGGTTGTGCAACTGTTTAATCAGTTGCCATCTAAAATTCGCAATATTGGCGTGTTTGACAGATTCAAGGGGGCATTAAAAATGCATGTCAAAGTCAATGAAATGAACTAAAATTGGGACGTGTATGTCGCTCGTAATATTTAATTAATAATAAACATATAATTTTGTAATGTGAAATAAAGTTGTTTAAACATTAAACATTTCTAATAGTAAAGGTGAGCGAACTAGCTTACGGAACGCCCAAAAGGAACAAACATCGCAGCCCCCACCCATTTTTAGGGGTTGTGCCTTTGAGGGAGGAGTATCCTTTTTTGAAGTGTAACTTGTTTAGGCACATGAGAAATACGTGATGATGATGATACATGATGAATATGTCACGAAGATGTGCAGTGTCTTGGACGTGACAACGTCCTATAATTCGATGGAGCCGGCTGCACGCTGAAACATGACTCATGCAGCGTTACCTCGCTCTGAGGCGTTGCATTCAAGGCTTGAAGTGCGAGCGAGAGCGCTGAACGAGCGACAAAGAGGCACAATCAGCCTCCGCGTTCGACATCTGTAATTGTGATTCCCATTTACCTACTTCTCTACATCCATACAAAATATCTAACAAACAAATAAAATTAAAATTTTCTTTTGAAAAAGCAACCAATCTACCAACGTATTTTCTTTTGACGTTGTCACGTTCAACTATCGGCTGTAAACCGACTTTACAGACTATCGATTTTTTGTCGACGAAAATGAAGAAAGCTATTGAGTCGGTCTCAGAGAGAGTCTTGAGAGAGAGTGAGAAAGGGAGATCGAGAGAAATACACTCTATTGGTTGATGTATTCGTTTAGTTACATATTAGAACTTTAGATGGCAATTCTGTCGCATAACGTCTTGTACAGTAAACGCAGATTTTTTATTTATTTATATCATCATTAGCACGTATACAGTGTGTATATAGACATGGAGTGATCATATACTGGTACATGATCAGCTATTGGGTCTTTTACTTACTTCAATTTACCAAGTTTCACTTCTGACTATGTACTTTGGACGCAAGCATTTTTTTTTAAACAATCATATCACCCAATTCCACAATTCGCCAGTTCACAAAAGTGTCTTGTAAATTGGACCCTGGAAGCCATCATTCCAGCCATCAAGGTGATGCTGATAAACGTTTAAATGAATTCGTATCGTACAGTGTACACAGACAGGACTATACACTATGTAGAATTGCTGCTGCGTACTGCGTACAGCGCGAAAATCAAGCCGATCAATATTACATTGGAGACTGACAATTCGACAAGCCCTCTTCTGAATGTGGTCAAAAGAAAGATGAGATCGTACTTAACCCTTGTAGAACTGTTTACGTTGTACCTCAGTGATATACGGCTTCCCCAAAACGACCAGCCTTTTGGAAGCCATCACGACTTTAATATGACTGTGAAATTGGACTTCGTTCGATCTAGTAGACTGAGGCTGTAAAGCTCTAACAAGTCCTTAAATTGAGGAGAAAAGACAAAAGAACCTTTCTAACGAACGAGCCTGTGTTGGGTTAAATGGAACAAGCTTTTTTACTTTTATGACTGTAGTTTGTGGCAGTGGAAAGTCTAGTAAGCCTGACTATTGATTATATTTTTGTTTAGGTCTGGGCCTCATTTGTTATATCATTTGTTAATCTAATTAGCGACCAGCCTGACACGCCGTCGACTAAGCCGGCCTAAGGCAAGCCGATTTCGTCACGATGTTTTCCTTCACAGGTCAAGCGAATGTTAAATGCGCACATAGAAATATTAATTGGTGCATAGCCAGGGATCGAACCTACAACCTCAGGGATGAGAGTCTTCCGCTGAAACCACTACCAACACTGCGTCATAATCTAATTAATATTTTACTTTATAACGAATATATATTATACATTTTTAAATTCGTAACATCATTTACGTAGAATGTCCGGACATTAGTATATGGAAAAATACATGATTTCAAGTAGGTTATGATTTTTTTTATCAGTCCAGGAATTTTACCTACATTATTGAAGTGAAACTTCTTCATCGGCGTTGGAAAAAAAATTACCTTCACATTTTTCCGTTACGAGCCATCTATTTCATGTACGAAGCCATTAATAACAAAAATATATAATAACGATAACAATGACAGTGATAAATCTATTACAATTAATGAAATTCTGTAATAAATAAGTAGTAATAAGGTAAAATGAAAAAAAAAAATTATTGAATTCATGTCTATGATAATAAAAGCCTTTGGTTAAACTTTATCTAATTTAACTTTAACCAATTTCTGTAAAGTTGCATATAGTAAATAATTTTACGAAAAATAAGTTCAAAAAGAAGTTTCACTTCTTACGTGTGTACACTACACGCACACATTTTTTATAAAGTGTTAAAAATAAAAACAATAATTTAAAATGCAAAAATTTCTTCTATAACCTTAAAGAGATTTATTTGTAGATTTTCTATATACACAATATTTGACGAACTTTTGTTTTGGCAGCAAGATAATTTCACTTCCGACTCGGCATAGGCCAACACACGATTGCCCACGGGTTAAACAATATTTGTGTAGATGTTGATACGTTCTCTATTATGACGTTTGGTTTGTTCTAACAATAAACCTGAGGAACACGTCGATATTATTTGGGAATCTTAAATCATCTTAATGTTTTTCTATTTAAAAAAAGGCATGAATATGCTTATGAAGGGCTCAATATTCATATTTAACTATTAATACACTAAAAAGAAGTAAACAATTCATCAAAATCGGCCTACAACTTCAAAGAAGCCATTTTGCCCGTGACAATTTTTTTTTAAAGTTGAAATTAAAGTCAATTTAGCACTTAAAACTATATAACCTTATAAAATACAAATATTCAAGTTTATTTTGATGCATGATAATTAAAGAAATATAATATAAAACTACAGTAATTACGACATAATTGCTGAAACTCCGAAACACTTGTTTACAAAATTCACAAGAACGAGTCGACTGAGTTTGGTTTTTTTTTTTACAAAGATCTAATCATATTTCATTACCATCTGTAGTTTATTGGGTGAACAATTTCTTGAACTATCGTTCTACGTCGATTAAAACGTGGTGCTGATGATGATGACGTTCTATCATCAATAGTTCCACAGCGCACGCGATGACAAATTTTATGGATAATTTTTTCACACCTTGGTTTATATTATTGCATTTTTATTAGGTACCCTATTCTTTTTGAAAATGTGATATAACAATTGTCAGTCAGTGAAGATGCAGCTGTCTTATAGTGAAAGAATTTTTGGATTCCATCCAGTAGTTTTTGTGTGAAAACATTACAAATATACATACACAGATAAACTTTATAATCTTAATATATATAAATCTCCTGTCATGATGTTTGTCCGCGATGGACTCCTAATCTACTTAACCGATTTTAAATTAAATCGGCACACCGTGAGCAGTCTGGTCCAACTTAAGAGATAGGATAGCTTAGATCTTTAATTATATCCGCAATTTTATTTTATTGCAAATTATTTATCTATAATTAATTAGACAGTCACAATTATCTGTTAACTCCAAAAGATTCTACCAGATGTCGATACTTTTCGACTGGATTGAGTAAGTAATCAATAGATGGCACTGCTATGGTAAACCGACAAACGTGTCATATAAGCTACAATTCAATATCATGATTACCACGTGTTGGTGTTAGCATAGCCAACCACGTGTTACTTAGACCGAAGTGTAAATCAAATTCAAACTATAGTGACGATAATCCTGTGAAATTATTCTTTCGTGTCACGGTATTAAGGCTAACTAAAACCACATTAAGGAGAAACGAAGTTCGCGAGGGCAGCTAGTATTATATATTACTAGCTGATCCGGCAAACGTCGTTTTACCATGTATGTATTGTATTTGTATAAGTTTGAAAATATAGGGGTTGATCGTAGAGTGACAATTAAGGGTTGTATGTATATTTGTATGCTTGTATCATGAAAAATTAAAAAAAAAATAGTGTGTGTGTGTCAGCTACGACGCACGATTGGAGTTTACTCCTTACGAACGATAATTATGATATATATCGAATAGAATAGAAAAAAAGGGTAAATGAACGTATCTGCTAAAATAATGAGAGAAACAAAACATATATCTGTAATTATTCGGATTATTTATATTACTTCAATAAGGCGTATTACATAAAGTATGTTACAAAACAATATAAATAATAATAATTGTGTTCAATTTATACAAATCCAATTTTAGAGAGAGAATGAGTTCAATCCTACAGATATATATGTTTGTCTCTTTCTACGTAACGCCTCAACTTTTCGTGTTACACTTGATTTTACTCCTCATAAAATTTCCGTACCGGGCCTTATAACTCAAATCGTTTCTTAAGGAGTAAACTCCAATAATAATAATAACAATAATAATTGTGTTCAATTTATACAAATCCAATTTTAGAGAGAGAATGAGTTCAATCCTACAGATATATATGTTTGTCTCTTTCTACGTAACGCCTCAACTTTTCGTGTTACACTTGATTTTACTCCTCATAAAATTTCCGTACCGGGCATTATAACTCAAATCGTTTCTTAAGGAGTAAACTCCAAAAAAAAAATTGACTAAAAATATTTAAAAAAATTGTCGTATCACTTAGGGGTTTGAAGTATCCAATTCTCAGGATTACTGAATGTGCATAAAAAATTCATAAGCATCGAGCCGAACGTGTATGGGAACGAACATTGTGACACAAGAATCTTATATATAGAGAATTTAATATTACATATACATTAAGAAAAACACTTTTTGAACGGATTAAAGCTATGTATTATTATTATTAAAACTTATAATTTTAATTTTTTTCCGACGTTTCGCGTACTTTTCAGTGTGCGTGGTCACGGTGACTGAAGACGAAAGGTGTTAAATGTCAAAAGTATCACAGCTGCAGAGAAAGTTGTTTTATCTAATAAAAGTTTTAATAATAATACATAGCTTTAATCCGTTCAAAAAGTGTTTTTCTTAATGTGTAAAAGCTATTTTAACAAAAGACAATTACATATACATTGTTAAATATAAACCACAGATACCAGTCCGTCTAATATGAGGCAGTTTTTCATAATTTACACTTCAAACATCCATTATACATTAACAGAAAGACCGCGCTTGCTTTAACAATGAAATAAATTATAGTAAACTATACATTGGCGTGTTAGTTTCTCGGCGTCTTAAAATAGTTAACACAGATACGCCAAGTGCGTCATTGTATATGAATGAAAGCTTATCAGTAGGAACAGCTGTATATGTGTATTGCATACGAACATAGTATAATCAAGTCATTACATTATTTTTTTTCCTCTCAAAACTACGCTCGTTTTTCTTCACTATATCCGTATATATGTCGCAGCCAACTAGCTTTAGCCGTTCAATTAACAGCCTAGCATTTTAACTAAACGGGGCCGTTTAAATAACGGCCTCAAAGATATTCAGCCGTAGCGTTTGTTACAACATTTAATAAACTGGCTAATGCTTGAGCCATTCGTACAATAGAGTCATTATTTGGCATAAATAAAAAAGATGAAAGGTCTGTCATAAAAAAATATTTCTTTAATTTAAATTGCTATTACTGTCACTACACTCGTCCATTGTACTTGTTTTCATGAAACTTTGGACAACACCATCAAAGTTGTGGTTTGCCGACGCCATATTTACAGTTTGAAGGGTTTCGTTTCCAGTTTAAGAGTGGAAGAATGTGGAATTAAGACGAGTAATGAAACGTCACTGATCCAAGTCATCTGCCTAGCTGTTTGATCAAATGGCTGAACATCTTTGAGGCCGCTAGTTAAACGGCGAGGCTGCTAATTGAACGGCTAATTAAGCTACTTGGCTGCGACATATATATATATATATAAGTTAATAATTGGAAGCGTAAACCAAATGTTAGCAATCAATATACATCGTAGCCAATAAATTGTAAAACATCAATTTCGCTAGTAAATTAGCCCTTTAGTTTGTCCCACACTCGTAAATTGTAATATAACATTCTCGTTTTCAATAATGTCCTATAGGTCGCCTGCTTATATTCTTTACTAGCACTGCCCCGCGGTTTCACTGAGATTCCGATCTGGTGGTGGTGGAAAGACTATTAACTCGGACTATATATATGTTTTAGTTGATAATCAGTTTAGTTATACAAGAGCCCTTTAGTTTTTCCCACACTCGTAAATTGTAATATAACATTCTCGTTTCCGATAATGTCCAATAGGTCGCCTACTTATATTCTTTACTAGCAATGCCCCGTGGTTTCACTCGCTTAGATACCGATCTCGTGGTAGTGGAAAGACTACTAACTTGGACTATATATATTCTAGTTAATAATCAGTTTAGTAATAAATTAGCCTTTTAGTTTGTCCCACACTCGTAAATTGTAATATAACATTCTCGTTTCCGATAATGTCCAATAGGTCGCCTGCTTATATTATTTATAGGCAGCAAAGGTGTCACTTAGATCGTGTCACTCGCAACTCTGCTAACCCTAATTTATGTTAGTTATAAGCTTATGTTCTAGACTATAAAAGACGGTAACAACCCATCTTAAAACAAAGTGTTTTATTTGACATATATCTGAACATATCTAGAACTCTGAGCTCGTTATAGCCCACAGAATGAATACATATATATAATACATGAGTAGGGTTACATCCTAAAATAGGTGTTTCTTAAGAAAATTGATGAATTCTTAATAATAATAATAAATTATTTATTTGCCAAGATAGTGGTACAATTAGATCCATCAACTACAAATACCCACACAATCAGCCATGCAAATCTCATATCAATTTTTACAATGTCTTATAATAGAATATTAACATAATAACAAGTTAAGTCATTTATAACTGTTGTCAAATCTTATGGTCTATATTCTCTCCCTATAAACACACCTTGGAAGAATTACATGTGTTTAAACAGTTTTATAGCCATAGCGTAACAATTTTTTGTATACATCGTGGTGGAGCATGCAGGCACACATAGCCGTGTTGGATATAAAGGTATATAAAGGCAAGTTTCTTTGTATGTTTTGAACAATTTTGGATGTTTTTTTTTACAGTCATAACTGCTTCAAGAATAAACTTGATAGTCACAATAACGATTTCGTCTTGTCTTGTCTATCGTTAGTGATACGTCAATATTGAAAGACGACGTGAAGCGGCTGCTTCGTTTGCCCTTGAATTATGCATCACGCAAATGACGTAGTACATAATGATATATGTTACTAGTAACATGACGGTTCAAAAACCATCGCTGGAGTCTGCAAAATCAGGGCAAACTGTTATATAAATCTATTCTTAAGCTTGGGGCACTCACGACAGGCGTGACTCATATATACGAATTTGGATGGCCATCACGCTTTGACCGGTCCATATTTTTTTGAAGAAAAAGAAAAACTTTATTATACACAATAAACAGGATATTTAGGTAAAGTAAAGCATCTGCACTAGGATTCCCTGTATTGTGGGCAGCCAGTCTCATCCTTTTAACATATAAACTGTATTTAGCTATATGATTTCTACATACTATATTTGCACGATACGAATATTTTATTGTATCAGCATAGGACACGTTGACAAGATATTCTTTGAGATTTTTAGTAAGTGTATGTAATGTCAGTTTTGAAATGTTGGTGATAATTCTGTTTTTAAGGAAATGGTTAAAGATGAAAGGTCCTCGGAAGGAGAGGAAGCGTTGGACGAACAAGCCTACAGGCTGGAGGCTCCTGTGATGTTAAGTGACAAAGCCGCCAGTAGACATCCACAAGAAGGCTCGCAAGTCTTACGAACGTGATAGGCCTACGAACAGGCACTTGTTTTACACCAATAAAATGTGATTCTTGGTCTAGGTTATCACTGATAAAAAGTATTCCATATATATTCCTAAAATTTTAGTTGAAGAGGTCATTAAAAATCTCACAAAAATACGTAATTTGCAGGCATGCAGGCAGGAAATCAGATTATCATTGATAAAAAGTATTTATTTCAAAAATTTTAGTTGAAGAGGTCGTTAAAAGTCTCACAAAAATACGTAATTTGCAGGCATGCAGGCAGGAAATCAGATTATCATTGATAAAAAGTATTTATTTCAAAAATTTTAGTTGAAGAGGTCGTTAAAAGTCTCACAAAAATACGTAATTTGCAGGCATGCAGGCAGGAAATCAGATTATCATTGATAAAAAGTATTTATTTCAAAAAATTTAGTTGAAGAGGTCGTTAAAAGTCTCACAAAACTACGTAATTTGCAGGCATGCAGGCAGGAAATCAGATTATCATTGATAAAAAGTATTTATTTCAAAAAATTTAGTTGAAGAGGTCGTTAAAAGTCTCACAAAACTACGTAATTTGCAGGCATGCAGGCAGGAAATCAGATTATCATTGATAAAAAGTATTTATTTCAAAAAATTTAGTTGAAGAGGTCGTTAAAAGTCTCACAAAAATACGTAATTTGCAGGCATGCAGGCAGGAAATCAGATTATCATTGATAAAAAGTATTTATTTCAAAAAATTTAGTTGAAGAGGTCGTTAAAAGTCTCACAAAACTACGTAATTTGCAGGCATGCAGGCAGGAAATCAGATTATCATTGATAAAAAGTATTTATTTCAAAAAAATTAGTTGAAGAGGTCGTTAAAAGTCTCACAAAAATACGTAATTTGCAGGCATGCAGGCAGGAAATCAGATTATCATTGATAAAAAGTATTTATTTCAAAAATTTTAGTTGAAGAGGTCGTTAAAAGTCTCACAAAAATACGTAATTTGCAGGCATGCAGGCAGGAAATCAGATTATCATTGATAAAAAGTATTTATTTAAAAAAAATTTGTTGAAGAGTTCGTTAAAAATCTCACCAAAATACGTGAAATGCAGGCAGGAAATCAGAGGCTCGGAGTGTTTGTTTGATTGTATTGGGCTAATCCCAGGCTTATATATATATATAAATACAGTAAAAAGCAAGACGGGACTTAGTTACTATCATCATCGGACGTCGAGGCAGAATACGAACATCCACCTGTAACACCTCAACATCCGCTGTTCTACAAATCGAGAGTTTTTTAAAACAGTTTTTGCCGTCACCACAACGTGTGTACTTAAGTATTCCCAACCAATTCGACGCAGGCTCCTTTAAGATCGCACCAATTCTTATACGGCCAGCAACACACTTGCGAGCCCTTTGCGAGCACTTGATTAATTAAATTTTATCAATTGTAGGTAACATCAACATTAAGGGTAATCGAAATTATTTGCAAAATACCGAACCGAGGCACTGAAATTCCATTAAACTACGCGCTACGGGCGTAGCCGGCGATAAGATCAATCATATTTATGGCATAATAAGTTGACCGAGTTTCAGAACTAGAGTGCGTAAATATATCGTAAAAAATCTGGCTCATTGCCATAAAAAACATCACAAAAATATCGCTATAATGTTTACACGTCAATGACTTAGATTTCTAAATTATATTGAATGAATACTATGCATATGGGATTACATAACTGTTAAAAATCTCGGTCCAGTTCAACTAAGGTTCATCGAAAGGCATGAATGGCATGGTCTGGTGTACATGGATCACAGTTTTAACAAAGTAAGTCTTGCGCATTCAATTGACAAAAACATGGGCTAAGTATGAATGAAACCATTTAACGAGGAGTGAAAAGTAATTTCCCATAGTTACCTATCCTACCTACCTATCCCATTAGGGAAAGTCCCTAATGTCAGCTGTCAAATGTAATTCAAAAGACTTGTTGTTGTGTCGCTTAAATAAAAATAAATATTGGAGTTTCATTTGTTCATAAAACATAAAAGAGACAACCGCTAGGTCTCTGCCTGATCTGGATACATTTAAAATTTGTTTAACTTGTTTATAATTATTAACATATATATATATATATTATTTTAGCTTTTGTGGAACTTCAAGTAAGTCAAAAATAATTTTAAAATCAGACCAGTAGCCGGTTTCCTAAAGAGGAACATCAAATCAAAATCAATCCTTTAGTTTATTATTAATTTTTAGTTATTACTATTTTATTTTGATTTATTTTGTGGTTGTCTGTTTAATTTTCTTTTTGCCTTTGATATATTGCTTATGATCTAATGTAATTTATGTGTATTTGTGTTAAATTGGAGAAGTCATATTTTCTTGTATTTTTTAAGCATACACATTGTTTTAAAATGTATATATAAATAAATACTGCAAGCACATGTTTTTAGGAACACTCATTCCTGTTTTCTAAGATGTATACAACGAAATCCAAAATTGAAATGATATATTTCTTCATGGAGAATTCATTCGACTATTATTATTGAACAAATGTAACTACTGACTTTTAAATACCGATGAGATCATGAGTAGACACCTGCGTCTTGCGTATGAATCATACTATAGAACTATGATTCTAATTCTAATATGATGTCTAATTCTTAGTAAATGCTAGAATATTTCTTAAACAAGTTGTAATTAGAGCAGCTAGTGGCTTATTGTTCAAATTAAAATTAAAAACAAATATACACTATAATTATTACGTAAAATATTTCAATTTTTTATCTAAATGTCATCATAAATATGGAATAAAACCCCAACTTTTAACATTGACTTAATTGAAATTTATCACAATTTAGTTTATTTTTAATAATAGAATTCTCTTATAAGTAAATAAGAATTTTTAGTTAGCTTCAAAACAAAAGGTCGCTTCGATGCATTTTTTACATATCACAAGGATACTTACACGTTTAATTTTGTAGTTTCTAAAAGGATCTCATGGCTCTCGGGATTTAAAAATAATTCTTTGCCTTGATGAATCCATTTCTCACCAAACGGATTATTTTTTCCGTCGCTATATCGAAGACAAAAGTAGATCTTTTCATTTTTTCGAGGCACAAGCACTTCTATTTCTGAATACCACGCAAGAGTTTTAATTTCCCGAAGTTCGTAACTTGAATATATTTTTTCGCAATTACCACCTCTAGAACCTTCGTTGGGGGTTAATCTCCAGGGTTTATGACCAAGAAACTCGCCACCATGCACCAATAATAAATATTTACATTTATAATCCGTACACGATTTTGCGCCTATTCTAAAAGACTCTATCCATGGCTCCGCTGTATTGTTTGTAGCACACACATTATACACAACATAAAAAAATATCCAAAAAGTCCGCAATAAAATACGGGCAGATGCCATTTCCTTTGGATCCTTACAAGTTAAAAATTAAATTGCGAAGCACTTCGATTTTATACCGACATATTAAATGTTTTTCTGAATTCACAAACTGATCACTGACAATAAGCTACCGGAACTGCAGGAATATGATTGGATTATGATATATGTTGTCATATCCGCGATCTTTTGACAGCTATATTATTTTTCCCTTATAAATGTGGGATTTTTTATTACAGGATTAAATCTCTTAAAATAATTCCATTAATATTTTATGTATTTCACAATAGAATAAAAGATAATTTTAAAATGTATTTGTCATTTTTGTTATACTGCCATCTATTTAGATAAATAACAACTTTCGTCAGCTGTGTTTGACATTGTTATTTGGAAATTGGTACCTTTTATGAGTCTGCGATTTTGCTAGAAAATATTTATTATCTGCTGTATTTCTTATTTCATCATTTCAATTTGGGGAACTAAAAGTCAAAAATTAGTGTGTTGGCTAGGTTTAGGAAATTATTATTTAAAAATAATTAATGAAATGCAAGCAAACTTATTTATTTAGCAATGAATTAATGAAATTTATTAGTTTTTCAATTGTATGTTTTGTTGCGGGGCGTCATTGTTGGGTTGTATAATCATGAATTTAGCTTAGATCTAAAAGGTTTTTATTTTGTATCTTGAATGGAATTCATAAAGATGGAAGTGCGAGAGGCGGGAGATGGGGCTGCTGCAGGCGAGTGTGACCGTGAACCGCCTAAAAAGTATAGCTGGGCGGAAGTTAGACAAGCCGTTCACGATTTAAGAAAGGAGCTCTCATCATTGTCCACTATGGTGCCGATGGCTATTTGTTTTCGAAAACTCAGCTGTGGAAAAACCAGGGTGTACTTTTTGAGGACTCCACAAAACGGATGGGAGACACTTTTGTACACCGATGTTTTACCATCTTTGCAGCCAAGCAATGCCAGGTCAGCAAACAAAGACATTACATTTTTTTTATATAGAATATAACTTAATGAGACAAATCTTTCTAAGACAAAGGATGCCTCTTTCCCTATGAGAAAACTAAGTACCAACATTGCTTTGTTTACGTATGAATTACATTGTTAATAACATCAAAGTAGGATGCTAATCTAGAAAACTTAATAATAATACAAAACTTCTCCAGCCTATTTGCCACATCTATGAAGATTAAATGAATGCTTTGTTCTTACCACAATCATATAATTAAAAATAAATTAAATAGATATTTATCCAAGAGAGTGGATGCAACACATTAACGACCAAATGAATCTATAGTTATATCATACAAATTAGCTATTAGTTGCTTTGCTACAGTTGCTTCAGTTTGTTATTGATTTGAATGTATTTATCAATAAAACACGTAAGTTTTTTATAAGGAAACAATAAAGACATTTATTAAAGCTGTATAATTGGTTTGCAAAATTTTCTCTTATTAATCAATAAAAATAATCTTCCTTTAAATCTCTACGGTACAAACATTACCTGTCCACAACATATCCTTAACATTTGTAGTAACTGATATAAGATTATTGTGTACATCTTATTTTGCCCTTTTTTGATTGCTTTGTTTTGTCTTGCCTTATCGAATTTTTTTCTCACATTTGAAGAGATGGAGTAAAAGTGATAAGTCCGCCAGTTGCCTTTTTTTTACATTTAAATGTGTTGATTGTATTATATTTCTAAATACTATGAAGTGTTAATAAATAATGAATCTGCTTTAAAATATAATTGATATATGTTTTACTGAGGTAATAATTCTTGTAATCTATTTAGACTTTTGGAGGGAGTAATTTTGATATAAAACGTTTGTTTAGTATAGGATGTTATCATCTATTTTATAATGGAATATAAGTATCTATTTCAGATTAGATTGGAAACCTTTAATCAAATCCAATGTGGCATTAGGTGCTTCCACCGGCAAATGTTCCAAAGAAGAACAATTGTTATGGGAACGGCAGAGAGTTGCAGCATGGGGCATTGCATCATACGAGCTCCATAAAGAGACAGGAAGGGTGTTGTTTCCTTGTGCATCGTCACTGTTTATTGCTGAGGAGGGAAGAGGGCAGGTATAATGAATTAATGTTAAAATTAAATAATAGCATATGTTGTGATTTCATAGTTACTATCAACCTTTACATAATTTACTTAGATTTTTTTAATGGTAACATTATACAGTAAGAATCACCACAATCAGAGATTAAAAGACAGACACAAAAAGAGAGTTATTACCTTAAGGACACACACCAGAAACGAGCTGTTGCGTTATACTTACTTCACAGAAGAATTAAAAAAAGAAGGCCTAAAAGGTGTTGGGTGCATCCACTAATTGCGGAAGGGAGCGTCCAAGTATTACGTCACGCAATTTTTGGAGATTCTTGACACATCCCCCCCCCCCCCCCCCCCCATGAAACGCGCCGTAACGTTTCTGTATCCAATAGTATAACGTTTCGTGACCAATCCCAGTGACTCTTTATACCTAAAATGTACCATTATGTGGTGTAAAATACTGCAAAGTGGAAAATAATATTAACAATAAAACGTAATTCAATCCCTCCCCCCTATCGTAACGTTTTACAAGAGAATCCCCGAAATTCGTTACGTAGAACTTAAACGCTCCCGCAAGAGATTGTTATGGATGATTTGTTACTCTTATTAATGAGTCAGTGAGATGACTAGTTATTTAGAACTTTTAAGAGAGCAGAAACTGCTCTTGATTAGGAACTCAGGTCAAAACGTGATTCATCAAGATATATGGTATGCATTTTCAGTTAACAGACATTCTGATTGTGTAAACAGTCAAAGTCAAAAATCATTTATTCATTTCGGTAACACAATGTACACTTATGAACGTCAAAAACAGAAATATACATTAAATGCTTCTAATTTTACATTTACTGCCAGTTCTCAAATCAAGGGCGTAGAACGGAAGAAAAGAACTGGCAATAAACTCTCCGCCACGCTTTAATCGCAACCATCACACCATTATCCACATGACATCAGCAGGATGCATGGTGAAATAGGAGCACGCACTTACATTCTCGTGGGAACAACACACAAATAATCGAAATAACTAACATCACCGTATACACGAATTCAACTTCAACCAGTCACCACAAGTAGCACCCGTTCACGAGTATCACGTATGGACTCCGCCACAAGCGTTGACATTTAATGTGTGTGACACTGAGTGCGACTCTCGTCCCTGAGGTCGTAGGTTCGACCCCCGGCTGTGCACCAGGGGATTTTCTTACTGTGCGCATTTAAAATACGCTCGAAGGAAAACATCGTGAGGAAACCGGCTTGCCTTAGTTCCAATCGACGGCGTGCGTTAGCTACAGAAGGCTGATCATCTACTTGAAACAGAAATCTGAGGCCCAGACCTAAAAAGGTAGCGCCATTGATGATTATTATTATTGACATTGAGTCTAAGGCCAGCATAGCGTAACTTTTATTGCGTCTCAAAGTTTGCCATCAAACAAAACCTGCTCTATGCCCGTGTAAGTTGTACTATCGGCTCACCTTGTAATAGAAAAATATTATGCAAGTATATGTCGCGGCATTTAGTGGCATATGATGTCAGAAATGGTGCGTTTCGTCGTACGTCCGAGTATCTAAGGAAAATATTTATAATCTATCCCTATAAAAATAAATCCCTTTCCCTTGGTCACGGCATCACGCGTGAACGGCTAGACCGATGTCGCTAATTCTTTTTTGTTGTGTTTGTTATTGACAGGAGAAGGTTCTTATGAAAGAAAAAAATTAAGAAAATTGCGCGGAAAAATTGAAAATTTAAGTATACTTAACCAGCAAATTAAGTAATCATGATACGATAGCATTTTTTATATAACCTTATCGCGTTTCACATAACATTGACAGAATGCGTGCTGCAAATATTGTCAAAGAGAATGTAAGAAAAATGAATATCGCTTAAAACAAATGCTTCAATCGAAGTTATTGTATTCATAAAACACATAAAATAATTACAGTCGCTAATTGTTTGTGGCATTAATCTTGGAAATCCATGTTTTTCACATGGCCAGTTATATGTCGGAATACCAACAAAACTATTTAGATACACGCAAGATAAACAAACAAAGAATGTTGTCATAAAGCATTTTTAGTTAATTATACCAATTCGAAATCAATATTCATAGTTAAGACAGGACAACGTCTGTCGGGTCCTCTAGTACATACAAAAAACACGATCTCTGTTACGCTAGTCTAGTTAATATTAACAATTATACCTACTGTTAAAGAATACTTTCCGTTTCAGCAAAGAACACACATGATATGGTCTATGATGTTTTAAATTGTTAGGGAATTTTTTAAAGGTTGTTTTTAAGGATGAAATTGAAGGAGAAAAAAAAGGACCCTACTAGACTTAAAATGGGTGTCCATGGGCTGCGGTGACTGCCTTGATGGCTGTCACGCACGCTCGTTTGTCCCCCAATCTTAGAAACCTGCAATTCTGAACATTTGTTTCAGTCTAAAAACATGGGTTTACGTAAATACCAATTGTCTTGAATCGTCTTGGTCATTATCCAAATTTCAGCTTCCCGAAAACCCAGAAGCGTCTATGGTCCTCAGATCAGAGGTAATATTGGAGAAGTGGTGGGGAGCACGTCGTGTGTAGGCAAATTGTGTAGAGTATGCTACTGGCATACGAACTACATCCTGTTCAACCCTAAAACTCAATCCCATCTCATAACTCCTCCTTTCTTAGCGATTCCTTTAAGGTCTCTGCAGTTAGGTTATGGAATTCACTTCCCGTCCCTATTCGCTTAGCTCCTTCTCTATCTTCCTTTAAATTTCTTCTGTACAAACATTACCTGCCCACATCGCTTCCCTAACTTTCTTACTAACTACTAACTGACGTGAGACTGATCTTAAGTTATCGTGATTCATGTGTCTTTTTACTTTCTATTTTTAAGGTATCATCTTTTTAGTTTAGTTTGTTTTTTTTTTGTTGTTCCTGTTTAGTTTTGTCTTAAAAACTGTATATAACATGTATTTTTGCACTTCTTACCTATTTTATGTAATTTAATACATTTGTTTTTTCACTCACAGTGGTTGCCTGGAAGAGATCGCTCGAAAGCGATAAGGCCGCCAGTTGCCCTCCTTTTGATTTAATTATGTTATTTTTTTTTATTTTCTATAGTGTAACGAAGTTTTAATAAATAAATAAATAAGACTATTTCATTACCACCACCATTAACGTCCTGATTTCGCCAATGATTTTAGGGCCATGTAGACGCTTTAAGTTGAGGAACATTCTAAAAATCATTCAACCTGAGTGAAAAGTTCGACAAAATGAAAAAAAAACCAGCCACGATATTGGAGTGTATTTTTTTATTCCAGTCACCACCTATACTCCCACGTTCCCTATCAACGGGGGGCGGAGCACCGCTAACACCAGCGATTTGTCCCAGTACAGCCCGTTTGGTTGCTCACGCAGCTCGAGGTGACATCTGGCTTGCTGGGGACTGTCTCGGGAGCCCTACGAGACTCACGTACGCCTGCAAGGGCAAGGATGATCGGTGAGAGCTGTTTTAAAACTTTGCATTTTCCATGTCCATAGAAAGCCCAAAAAATCCCAAATTGAACCTCTCGGATTTTAACCGACCAGATAAGTTTTGTTTCCATTGAATGGGCTTCTAAACTACATGATATGTGAAATTATTTCTGATGAAGATAGGCTATGTATCGAAAAGTTAGGTCTCTGCTAGTAAATACGATAGTGTAACCCAATATGTAACTGCCAATAAAGATTCCTAAATGCTGCGGAAACTGACAATTGTGTGCAATGTTCTACAGTTTTATAGAAGACAAAAATTCCGCGACCATATGTCTAACAAACAATTTTTTGTCTATTTACCAAGAAAGCCTTTGGGCGCTAACCAAGTACACTTATGAACGTTAAATTGATACTTAAGTAACATTCAGTACTTGGTTTGCAAGTGGTTAGTAGAGCAGACAAGAAGAACTGGCAAGAAACTCTGCCACTCTTTTTAATCGCCAAGTGTTGAGTCATACAAATTGTTTGAACTGGAACAAATCAATGCCAAGGTTTAGGATTGACATATTCGTCAAATTTATGAAAATCTTTATGGATTAATTTACGTTTAACGAGAGTTTTGAATTCAGTGATAATTATTTAATTAGATTATCTTTTGTGTAGAGCTTAGGACTCTGATATAGTTAGTACTAACACTTATAGATACCGGCAAACATCTTGAACAAATGTCCTTGCCTGCGCAGAAGCGATTTTTAGGTATCACTGAGGGGAGGGGGGAGTGACGTGTCGATCGCGTGATTGTCAAATCAGTTGACGTTTGCGTCCCGCGCTGTACGATGCGCAAACTTTCCCCCACTCCCTTGTTTAATACTCAAGAAGTTTGCCGGTATCTGTATCACAAGTGTAAGTCAGTCTACTGGCCGGCAGCTTATACGATTGTCCGTTTGGTGGCGCCAAATTTGCTGAGTCTCGTCAGTTCTATCTTTTTAAAATACGAATATGAATTTAACGGATTTTGACATTTGACTTTCAAGGCTGGTCATCTGTCTATCACCTATGATAGGGTATGACACTCATTAACACAAAGTTTGACTTAGCATAGATAACAAATTTGGCATGAAAAGCCACTCGAGACATTTGCTCTGCTCTGATTGGTCAATCAAACTATGAGACAATAAAGCTCACACTGTTTCGTTAAACAAAAATATCCAGTTGTTATCGTTTCCACGTTTTCAGCTTATTAGAAGACCCATTACAAGCTGGTGTTCCATGTTATGTGACGCAGGAGGAGTTCTCGAGGTATACAGGCTTCTGGTGGCAGCCGAAAAGCGATGGTGAGTCTTTTCAGTAGATGTTGACGAACGCAATTATTGTATTGTTATATATGTATATATATTTTTGTCTTTCCTGCTCTGATTGGGCGAAACAATATCAATGCAATGATTCCAAACGTAAAAATGATGGCAAATTGAATAATAATTCTTCAAACAATAGAAGAAGTAAGAAGAATTGGCTCGTTCAGCAACGTTCGTGGCAACATTTCTTGATAAGCCGAGCATTGCTTGACACATATATGTATATTTTCAGATGACATATACAGGATAGTGTACGAAGAAGTAGATGAGAGTGATGTCAAAATTTTCAGTTTTCCATCTTCTAACACAGCGAGTGGAGACGTTGATGAATTTAGGTATAAGCTTTTTTTAAAGAGTTTAATAATTTATTTAAAGGCCGGCAACGCACTCGCCCTTTGGCCTTAAGTGTCCATGGGTGGTATCTCTTAAGATGAGCCACTTGCCCGTTTGTCCCTATTCTATAAAACTAAACATTAAACCATTTAAAGGCTGGCAACGCATACGCACTCTGGCATTAAGTGTGTCCGTGGGTGGAATCTCTTCAGATGAGCCACTTGCCCGTTTGCCCGTTCTATAAAACAAAACATTAAACCATTTAAAGGCCGGCAACGCATTCGCACTCTAGCATTAAGTGTGTCCGTGGGTGGTATCTCTTCAGATGAGCCACTTGCCCGTTTGCCCATTCTATAAAACAAAACATTAAACCATTTAAAGGCCGGCAACGCACTCGCTATCTGGCATTAATTGTGTACATGGGTGGTATCTCTTCAGATGAGCCACTTGCCCGTTTGCCCGTTTGCCCATTCTATAAAACAAAACATTGAATCATTTAAAGGCCGGCAACGCATACGCACTCTGGCATTAAGTGTGTCCGTGGGTGGTATATCTTCAGATGAGCCACTTGCCCGTTTGTCCCTATTCTATAAAACAAAACATTAAAACATTTAAAGGCCGGCAACGCATACGCACTCTGGCATTAAGTGTGTCCGTGGGTGGTATCTCTTCAGATGAGCCACTTGCCCGTTTGCCCGTTCTATAAAACAAAACATTAAACCATTTAAAGGCCGGCAACGCACTCGCTATCTGGCATTAATTGTGTACATGGATGGTATCTCTTCAGATGAGCCACTTGCCAGTTTGCCCCTTCCATAAAACAAAACATTAAACCATGTAAAAGCCGGCTACGGACACCCCTTCTGCATTAAGAATGTGATGGCTGGCATCACTTAACACATTGCCAGGTTCGCAAGTGCGTGTCCGGCCTTTTAATTTCTCATTTTTTCCAGGTTCCCAAGAGCAGGCACACCCAATGCAAAGTCAGTTTTGAAGCTGGTGACATTTAGATTAACGAAATCTTCGCCTACCAACATTACCGTCCGTAGAGTTTTAGGAGAGGGTAGGTCAAAAATTTACAGCTTTTTGCTTAATACATACCTAGGTAACACTGAAAATGTTTAGAAAATGAAAAATGACTGAATGTAGAAAGTTTCCAATACTTTTATTGTTTTTCGAAGTAATCTCCGTTCTTCTCTACACATTGTCGCATTCGATGGAACCATTGAGAAAAGCCCATTCTTCTTTAGGAGTCTCTTCTATGGCATTTTCTTACGCTTTCACAGCATCTTCAGGGCTCGTAAAGCGAATACCTCGAATTTTCTCTTTAGTTCTTCGGAATAAATGAAAGTCACAGGGCTGTATGGTTCATTATCTCGACACCTGCCATAGTCTTCAACAGTCCGTTTTGCGGAGTGCGCTAAAGCATTGTCGTGGTGAAGGAGGTTCCTGCTTCGAGGGCGTTGCTGTCGAATTTTATCCAAAACAACAGGCAATAAGCGATTGACATACCAGTCTGCAGTAACTGTCCTTCCATCTTCTTCTAACTTGAATGACCTTTCCGACCAAAGAATGAGCCAATCATCGTTTTTCCTTGACTTCTTCCTCCGTTACCTTAGTTGCCGATCCTCGTTTTCGAGGTTTTTTCACCCACTGAACTGATTGTCTTTTGGTATCGGGTTCGTAGCAATATATCCAGCTTTCATCACCTGTTACGATGTCAAATACAGCATTTGAGTCACCGCTGTTGAACTCTAAGATTTGACGACACCAGTCTATGCGAAGGTGTTTCTGGTCGTCGGTTAAAGTATCGGGGAATGCATCTGGTACAAACCTTCCTGACACCTAAATGTATGTGGAATATTTTTTGAACTTGACTCATACCAATGCCTATATGTCCGTATCTGCTGATAGGTCACTCTCTTATCTTCCTCTATCATGGTCGAACAGCACTGATGTTATCTTCAGTAGTCACTGTCACTGGAGAAGTCAACCTCCACTTATATCTTGAGAATGCTCAAGGTATAAGTGGAGCCAATTGAAGAATCCTCTATAGAGGTCTTTAAAAATAATATTATTTATTTATTTTAAGTGTGTATATTTTGTAAATGTTGCAAGCAATGAATGAGGCTTTATTATTATTATTATTATGTGACAGCCTCAGTTTTCAGCCCACCGATTACGAATATCACGCAACGCACGCGTTCGTTCGTACGCTCGTTCTTGACGCATCCAACCCGCGCCTCACCCTCACCTCCAAGGGGACCTAGCAATGCCTTCTGTGCCTACATTCGTGAAGCATACAGCATGTTATATATTTCAGCATCATCGCCAACGGAAGGAATGGATGTAACAGATGTAAGATGGTATGAAATGAGGAGCCCATTGAAGGAAATGTTCCCATGGTTCGAGTATCTTGCTCGTGTTGGATGGACCTCTTGTGGACAATAGTGAGTTTTTTTTTAATAGTTTTTAGGAAATTTTGATTTGAAGAGTTGGCGCTACAACCTTGTTGGTATGGCTTGGGTTTCTATGTGTCCGTGATTATTTTAAATAGCGATTGTAAACAGCCTTGTGCCTGACACTTGTCGACATTTTGAGTCGAGATGTCTTCAGCGGGAGCTCTCAAATTCAGACATGTCTTTAGCGGGAGCTCTCAAATTCAGACATGTCTTTAGCGGGAGCTCTCAAATTCAGACATGTCTTTAGCGGGAGCTCTCAAATTCAGACATGTCTTTAGCGGGAGCTCTCAAATTCAGACATGTCTTTAGCGAGAGCTCTCAAATTCAGACATGTCTTTAGCGGGAGATCTCAAATTCAGACATGTCTTTAGCGGGAGCTCTCAAATTTAGACATGTCTTTAGCGGGAGCTCAAATCTAGACATGTCTTTAGCGGGAGCTCTCAAATTTAGACATGTCTTTAGCGGGAGCTCAAATCTAGACATGTCTTTAGCGGGAGCTCTCAAATTTAGACATGTCTTTAGCGGGAGCTCAAATCTAGACATGTCTTTAGCGGGAGCTCTCAAATTTAGACATGTCTTTAGCGGGAGCTCAAATCTAGACATGTCTTTAGCGGGAGCTCTCAAAAATTCAGTAACAAAAAATGGATTAATCTAACTGACTATAACATCAAAATATCAGATATTTAAATGAATGAAAATTTTAACACCAAAGTTCACGGCGTGTGACACCTACACTTGATCATCTATTTGCTAGAAAAATTACGAAACAAATACAGAAATATGAGGTCAAGCTGTGGGTTGTAGCGCCATTGTTTTTATTAAATCCAAATAAATTTGTACCAAAAATGTTGTGTATTTTTCAAATTTGTATTAGATCCCATATTGCAGCTTCGAACCTCCTCCTAATTCTGTACCCACATTTTCCTTGATCTTTTTAAGGGGTATGTTTTAGGTCCACCAACTTTGTATGTTTTTTCAGTGTTTGGGCGCAAATTCTAGACCGTAAGCAACAGATATTGGAACTGGTGCTCATACCTTTGGCGGAGTTTAATGTTTCATCACATTATTCGCATGGAGAAACGCAAAATGATGATCCAACACAAATGAGCGAACAGAACAATGTTGATCCCTCTGTGAGTAAAGTACTTTGTATTTAATTATATAATTTATAAGTTGTTTATTTGCAAGGAAAGTGTAAATTTAGATTAATTAATTATTAAAAAACCGTACAATCAGCCATATATAATATTAAGTTAAGTTATTCATAACTGTTGTCAAAACTTATGGTCTCAATATTCTCCCTTTAAAGACACCTTGCCTTTAAATTTAACCACCTAAAGAAAGCATTTACACGGTAGTGACCTATCACTTCTAGGAAATAGTTTGTCAAGATGTTGTTTTGGAGTTTTTTGTACGACAAGGTGTCCCATAATTTATCGTCAAGATGGAGATGGGTGATGGGCTAGTGGTTATCACCAGAAAATTAATAAAAAATATATATGTCCAAGAACCAATTCGACTTAGGTCCTGCAAAGATGGTAGCAATTTTTAAAACGCCCGCGCTTGCGAGCCCTCAGGCATTGTCCATGGGTGGTACCACTTAACATCAGACGAGCCTCCAGCCCTATTTAAAATCGTCGACTTCCATTTCTCATCCAATAGATTTAAAAGAATTGGTAATGTTTCAGAAAATCCAGGTGCTACTAAGAGAAACAGCCCCTGACTCGTGGATCAATGTTCACGACATATTCTATCCTCTAACTAATTGTACCAGTTGTACTGGTACCAATTGTACGTGTGCCACTTTTAAGTTCATTTGGGCTTCCGAGGAGACTGGTTTTTTACATTTATATGTGATCACATCTAACATACAACCGGATAAAGCTAATGGTAAGTAATTATAATTAAAATAATGATTTTGATGAAAAAAATTTGAAGTACCCTCATAAACAAAAGTTAAATGCGGGTAGTTGTGAATACAGGTATTGAAGAAATGCTGTCAGAAGACGAAAACAACGCGAGTGGACCAAACATCATCAGTAAAGAGGCGATCACGTCTGGTGATTGGGAGGTTATGGGGAGGAAGATATGGGTAAGTGAACATCACAAATCCTAAAAGGACGGCAACGCACTCGCGAGCCCTATGGTATTGTGAGGCGGTATCACTTAACAGGCGAGCCTCCTACCCGTTTGCCCTTAAAAATATAATGAAAAAAATACTGAAATTTGAGGACCAGACCTAAAAGGCCACTGGTTTTTTTTTCAACTACTCCTAAATATTATAGCAGGAGAAAAATGAGCTGTCTTTTTGCTATAAGTAATGTCTTCCAGACAACCCAGATCTAAAAAACTCGGTATTTATATAATGTATAGTTAATGGGATATTTCATCAAAACCTACTGAACTACTGAACTGATTTTGATGAAACTAACTGTTCCCTAAGCTGGAATATGACATCATCAGCACCGTGTCTTTCAATTGGGAGCCTTAATACATTTGAAGATTAAAACACCGCATGCATAGGTGGACGAGACCCGGGACCTGGTGTACTTCGTTGGTCTTCGGGAGACACCACTGGAGCGGCATTTGTATGTGGCGTCTATAACTCCATCAGAATCTGGAATCACTTTACTTACAACTGTCGGTCACTCGCATACCGTTGATATGGATGATGTAAGTATACACACACACACATACATATGTTTATATAATTATTAGAAATTTGAATGTTATATACGTTAAGGAAATGTTGAGGGTACTTACAGTACTTTTTAAATATCAAAGTCAATGAATAATATTGAAATGACAATTTACATCTTATGAGGCCAAAACTTCAACCTCAAAAATAACATAGGCTATGGCCAAAATAGAGATTTTAGTCTGTGTAATGTTTTTGTTTTCTATGTTACAAGTAGGTAAACAAAAAAGTTAATATATAGAAATTATAGACACTCGATTAAGAAAAGAGCGTACACCTAATAGGTCGGCAACACAAACTCAGCTTGCCGGCCAGTGGACTGTGTGTTTGTTTAAATTTATATGTATTAAATGTCAGGAGTATCTGTATTTAAATATATGAATGGGTGAGACCTATAATATCACCTGACCTATAGGATCAGAGTTGGTTGATCAAGCTATATTGAAATCTGATTTATTGTTATAAAACAATATCTATTCACACATACATAATAATATTATTCTGAGCTGTTGGTGTTTCTTCTTCAGCTGTTAAAGTATGTACCCACTAGGCCTAGGAATGTTCAAATGAAATCTGAACACACATATAGTGCAGGTGTCTATGGTGTTTGTTTGCCTCCTAACCTATACAAAATATGATTAACTTTCAGGATTGTACAGTGGCAGTAATAACTTCGTCAAATATAAGCAGTGTGCCTGTAACGAAAGTCTACAACGTGTGTCATACGGGCGGGCGTGTTACATTGACCCAGTATGGCTCACTCTTAGAAAGGCCTATGTTAGGTCAGTATTTAATTTGGATACATTATAGCTACTTTCTTCAGATATTTCGTTTCGTCAATCGCCAATTAGTTACACAAGTGCAGCATCCGCGTATTGTGTTAGCGTAAACTTGACATTTGACAGATATAACTTGACAGTTGACAAGGGAAACTTCTGTTTATTGAAGTTTGGGAATACAAATTAAAACAATATTTGTTATGTCAAAATTATCCTACAATTTATTTAACTACTCACTAGTCCAGGGTGCATTGTGCTAGCGTAAACTTCATAGTTTTATTTGACAGTTGACATCTGACGCTACAGTTTATTGATGTTTGGTAAAATAAATTGAAAACATATTTTTTATGTCTAAATTTGCCTAAAATTTATATTACTACTTACTCCAGGCGCATTCTGCTAACGTAAACATGACAGTTGACATTTTACATTTGACAGCTGACTACACTTTATTGATGTTTTATAAAATTAATTAAAAACATTTATGTCAAAATTTTCCTAAAATTTATTTTTATTACTACACAGTAGTCCAGGCATATTATGCTACCGTAAACTTGACAGTTGACATGGACAGATGATTAGGTGACAGCTGGCACTTAAAAATATATTTGTGTCTGATGCAAGTAAAAAAAAAAATGTTTTGTCAAAATTTTACTAAACATTAGTTTTCTTCTACCTCCATACATTGTGTTAGCTCATTACATTTGTGTTGATATTTGACTATTGGCAGATGACAGCTGTCAAATTGTTTAAATGATACGATGATGTTACTATTTGGTTAATTTTCTTATATATATTCTGAAATTTAAAACAGTAGTTAACTATATACGCAACCAAATTTGTTATCTGTTTAAAATGCGAAATGAAAATTTTACAGATTATCTAGACCCCCCATTTAATGGTACCTGGGACAGAATGGGCGATGGGGACGAGAATAATGATATCCCATTACTTATCAAAGGTATTTATCGTATTACTACTAGCTTTCGTGTAACTTAGAAACAGAGACCAGGAGACACCAGGGTCCAGCTAATTTTTTAGTTGTTTAGTGGAAGTATGGTGTCTCCAATCTAAAGGGACCCTCGACCAGTCCGATTCCACTGGCACGAATTCTGGATAAATATATTTTAATTAATCGTGATTATTGATTTCATTCAGATCGATTTATCATACAAATCTAAAATGTTAACATAGGCATGCATATGTCATACTAATTATAATAAACTCATCAACAGTTAAGTTATTTATAACAGTTGTTAAAACTTATGGCCCGAATATTCTCCCTTTAAATACACCACACACCAATTTAGTTTATATAATATAGTCATAACTTCTGGGAAGGTGTAATAAAATCTTTGAAGGTTTCGACTGCCCCAGCAAAGTTGATGTTTTTAGCTTGCTAAATGGTAATCTGTTGGAGCAAGGTCCGGAGATTACGGTGCATGTCTGATTCCAATTGAAGCTCCTCTTGCTTGATAACTGTCGCTAGTGCCGTCTGTGGTCCAGCGTTGTCGTGAAGCAGCAGTGGCCTGGAGCGATTGACCAGCCTCGGTTGTTTTGTTGCTGGTTTTTTTTGTGTGCCATCAAGATCTTGGTATTTCACTCCAAAAGTATTTCGTGTATATCGATGATCTTTTATGAAGTTTGATTGAATTTCAGAACGATCTCTCAGTACCATAGAAGTGCCTCCACCACAGATATACTCCACCCGTCTCTCTTGTGGTATGACGGCTTATTGTACCCTCTGGCGAAGTCGGCATGCGGGACCACGGCCTACAGTTTTGCACGTGTATGGTGGACCCGAAGTCCAAATCGTCACTAATAGTTATAAGGTAATTATACTAGCTTTTATGTGATACGACCAATTATTTTAAATGGGCGGGAACGCAGCCGTTGTATGGTGGTCCGTTACAGAGCTGCGACGCCATGTTGACTACAGAAAAGTTATTGATACTTTAAAGAATTAAAAATTATTTCGTCTCTTTTAACTCGTAAAAAATGCACTCGGCTTGTCGTCTCTTTCTGTCAAACAGTTGAAGCTGTGGTGAAAAGAGAGGGATATAGTTGTGTGATTCGTTTAAAAACTTATTTATTAAAAACTGCACCGAACTAGTCGTCTCTTTCTGTCAAACAGTTGAAGCTGTGGTGAAAAGAGAAGGATATAGTTGTGTGATTCGTTTAAAAACTTATTTATTAAAATATGCACCGAACAAGTTGTCTCTTTCTGTCAAACAGTTGAAGCTGTGGTGAAAAGAGAAGGATATAGTTGTGTGATTCGTTTAAAAACTTATTTATTAAAATATGCACCGAACAAGTTGTCTCTTTCTGTCAAACAGTTGAAGCTGTGGTGAAAAGAGAAGGATATAGTTGTGTGATTCGTTTAAAAACTTATTTATTAAAATATGCACCGAACCAGTCGTCTCTTTCTGTCAAACAGTTGAAGCTGTGGTGAAAAGAGACGGATATAGTTAGTATTTGTTTATATATTACAGGAGGCGCATCTGATGATAAGTGCTACCTCCTTAGACATTTTCGAAGCCAGAGGGCTCGCGAGTCCGTTGCCGGCCTTTAATAAAATTAATATAATTATTTCAGGGCATACGCCAGTTACGCATGCACATGCTAGCGGCGCGAGGTTTCACGGTCGTATCAGTTGATTCGAGAGGCTCGAAGCATAGGGGCAGGGCCTGGGAGGCTGCTATAAGAGGCAAAATGGGGCAGGTCGAGTTGGATGATCAGGTATATAACTGTTTATATTTTTAATTTTTCGTTGTCTTGAAGAGTGACAAAAATTTACTGACATTTAAAAAGTGATGTAAGTTTGTCCGCAAATTTATCGGAAACTAAGTCATATAATTAACCCTTTCCGATTTGAATCAGGGGAATTTTATCAAAATCGGTTCACTAGTTTAAATACGACGTGTATAAATGTATTTTTATAAATACAGTGTAAACTCTATATAACGACATTGAAGGGACTGCATTTTATGGCGTTATAGAGAATTGTCGTTAACTGGAGAGAAGAAAAACGTATAGATAATCCTTGACTCCTACTTATTTGTCATGGTTAACAATAGTATACGTGAAATCAATACCAATTTGTAAACAAAACAACGAATTTCTTAGAAAGTTTCGGATGCGTAATGCCCGCAATAAACAGCTGAGTTTATTGCGGGCTCGGACAATAAAGCGACAAAAGAACGTACACAGCTGCGCAGTTTTTTTTACTAATTTTAGCAACTTAAAATGTACTTTATAACTCAATTGTTGTCGTTATTGAGAGTGGATGTAATGCTATGTAGTGTGTAATTGTATGGAAGACAAGCTACACCAACCAAAGCCAAAGATTTCGACGCTTTAGTGAGTTCGTCGTTAAATCGAGTGACGTTACATGGAGTTTACACTACTAAATGGTCATATACAGATCAGCACCACTTACATGATATTCTGGGTCTAAAATCAGAAATACCTTCCAAATTCCTCCTACAAAAACCTGGAGTCCAAGCCTCTTTCCAATTCTTTGCGATTTTAACAAATTTAAACAGTACTTATCTGGAGCTGGTTATTGTCTATCTCGAACCTAATTCGCTGTTTTGCTGATGATTTTTTCATTTTATTTTTTGCTGTACCAAAAATCTCTGCCAATTTTATGTTTACTTCCATCGTCATACATTTTAGATGGAAGATTTTGTAATTGAGTAGTTTGGAATCTTTACATGGAGTTCATACTAGTTGGATTCGGGAATTCTCCAACTATGTCCGACTCTATCGCTAGTTTCATCAAACACGTAACGTAAACGTAAACGTAAAGAGGTATTTGGATATAAATACAGGGTGTTTTCAGGTGGAGGTGCTCCAATGGCTCGCTAAGGAAACAGGGTGTATTGATATGGAGAGAGTTGCTATCCATGGATGGAGTTATGGTAAGAGAGTGACTAGCTAGTATAATTCTTATTTTTAAATTATCTGCCTTTCAGACTTGTCCAGGACTTCCCTTTAAGGAGGAACTGGTCACCTTCCTCCACAGCATTTATGTTAGAGAATCTGGACACTTTCATTGCTGATGACGTCACACGTTAAAACGCGGTAGCGAAGCATTTCCAACAATGCATGGCCTCTGATGGAGTGTAACAATGAGTCATGTTACGCTCGCCACAGGTGGAACGTGACAATGAGTCATGTTACGCTGGCCTCAGGCGGAACGTGACAATGAGTCTTGTTAAACTGGCCACTGATGGAGTGTAACAATGAGTCATGTTACGCTGGCCTCATGCGGAGTGTAACAATGAGTCATGTTACGCTAGCCTCATGCGGAGTGTAACAATGAGTCATGTTACGCTGGTCTCATGCGGAGTGTAACAATGAGTCATGTTACGCTAGCCTCATGCGGAGTGTAACAATGAGTCATGTTACGCTGGCCTCATGCGGAGTGTAACCATGAGTCATGTTACGCTAGCCTCATGCGGAGTGTAACAATGAGTCATGTTACGCTCGCCTCATGCGGAGTGTAACAATGAGTCATGTTACGCTGGCCTCATGCGGAGTGTAACAATGAGTCATGTTACGCTAGCCTCATGCGGAGTGTAACAATGAGTCATGTTACTCTAGCCTCATGCGGAGTGTAACAATGAGTCATGTTACGCTGGCCTCATGCGGAGTGTAACAATGAGTCATGTTACGCTGGCCTCATGCGGAGTGTAACAATGAGTCATGTTACGCTAGCCTCATGCGGAGTGTAACAATGAGTCATGTTACGCTGGCCTCATGCGGAGTGTAACAATGAGTCATGTTACGCTAGCCTCATGCGGAGTGTAACAATGAGTCATGTTACGCTGGCCTCATGCGGAGTGTAACAATGAGTCATGTTACGCTAGCCTCATGCGGAGTGTAACAATGAGTCATGTTACGCTGGCCTCATGCGGAGTGTAACAATGAGTCATGTTACGCTAGCCACAGGCGGAACGTGACAACGAGTCATGTTTCGTGCTGCAGCTGGGGTTCGTCGATTACATTCAAAAATGTGTTACATTGTATTATTCAAATTGCAGGTGGCTATTTGTCCCTCCTAGGCCTGGCAACACGTCCGCACATATTCAAAGTGTGCGTTGCTGGAGCGCCCGTCACCAGTTGGCGCCTGTACGACACGGCGTACACGGAACGCTACATGGGATCGCCAAGTGAGAGGCACAACGCCTACAGTCGCGCTAGCGTCATACCACATGCGCCGTTCTTCCCTGATAGGTGTGTTAAACATCCTTCTAACTAACAAGTATCTTTTTAACTGTTAACAAATACGATTGGTAATCAAAACGCAGTGTTGGCCTAGTGGCTTCGACAAGCGACTCTCTTCTCTTAGGTGGTAGGACCTGGCCGTTCAACATTGGACTGTCTTCGTACGAAGGAAGACGTCGTGAGGAATAAAATTCTACGGCGTGTGTCAAGAGAAGGCTAATCATCTACTTGCCTGTTGGATTGACAAATGAAACAGATACAGGAATATGAGGCACAGATGTAAATAACAAATTGTTAAGATTTTTGAACTGAAACTTCCTTGTTGAAAAAAAAAATTACCGTCACGTTTTTTGGTTACGCGTCACATTTTTCCGTTACGCGCCATCTTTTTCTTGTCCCTACCACACTTGATTCGAATACATTTATAACAAAATATATAACGATAACAATGATAGTAACAATTCTATTACAATTAATGAATTTCTGTAATAATCTTAGTAGTGATAAGTTAAAATGAAATAATTGTATTATTTGTATTCATGTCTTTGATAATAAAAGCCTTTTGTTAAACTTTATTTAACCAATTCCTGTCAAGTTGCATATAGTAGATCATTTTTC
The DNA here is from genome assembly GCF_905147105.1 of Pieris brassicae. Classification (NCBI taxonomy): domain Eukaryota; kingdom Metazoa; phylum Arthropoda; class Insecta; order Lepidoptera; family Pieridae; genus Pieris; species Pieris brassicae. The sequence continues at coordinate 4,344,761 of NC_059678.1, read as the reverse complement.
GAAAAATAAGGTCATAAAGAAGTTTCTCTTCTTACGTGTGTACACTACACGCACACATTTTTTTTTAAACAGTTTCATGGTCAAGTTCTGACAAAGGCCCTTTATATCCTGGGCTAGCCTCCTCATATATACTTGACGCTCCCTCTTGACTTCCCTTGGATGGATTTGAATCCATCTTTTTTCTATTTCTCTTCAGACCTTCGGGTCTGGAGCTGAGATTTCTGTATCGGTTTCATTTTTTTTATATAATAGGGGGGCAAACGAGCCTGCGGAACGCCCAAAAAGGGCATCGCAGCCCATAGACACTAATTTTTAGATCCGTTGCCGGCCTTTGAGGGTGGAGTACGCTCGAATTTTGAAGAGTTAGTCGTATCTCTCATGTCAATCTAATGGGAAAGTCGTGTTGGGTCCAAGTTGGTTTCCTCACGATGTTTTCCTTTATACGAATGTTAAAAGTGCACATAGGAAGTCCATTGGTGCACAGCCGAGGTTCAGGGATGAGAGTCACCTGCTGGAGCTACCATGCCAACACTGCCCTATTTTCTTTTCACTTGATTTTTTTACATAATCATTTTGTAGTCACTAAAGTGTTACTAGGAGGGATAATATATATATATATATATATAATATATTTTATAGGGAGGGTAGACTGTTAATAATCCACGGACTGGCTGATGAAAACGTACACTTCTGTCATACTGCGGCACTGCTCTCGGAGTTGGTTCGACTTGGAAAGCCGCATAGAGTTCAGGTGACAAGATTTTTTGTGTCTACCCACATATTTTATTAAAATGTTTGGGTTTTTACTCGATTACTATTAAGAACAACTACTTTACTTCCAGTACCTCTAGTAATACTGAAACCTCTACAGTTTTTTGTTTTTTAATTTTACTATTTTTCATTGTTTAAACCGTATCACCTAGTAATATTGAAATTAATTAATTCCTTAGTCAATTTTTTATATTAAATTACTTATTTTTGACTTGTGTTATATGTTTTATCACATTTTGTCCCGTTACGCTCACTGTCCCGTTACGCTCATTGTCCTGTTACGCTCATTGTCCCGTTACGCTCATTGTACGCTTGCGCATCTGATAGATAATTCACTGCTTCTTTGTATCAGTAGAAATAAGTGAAAACTCTCGTCCGTAAACCGACTTTATGGACAATTTTCTTTTTAATTTTACCAGTAACTTGCTCGATAATATACTTATTAATCCGTAATATAAATTATTACTGATTTTTTTTAGGTATATCCCGGCGAGCGTCACTCCCTCCGTACAATGCATGCGGCTAAACATTACGAGGCAACTTTATTACATTTTCTACACGAAAACCTGTGAATTTGTATAATATAATAATAATATTGTTATTGAGAATTTGTTTTATTTACATTAAAAATTTTCCCAAAACAACAAAAATGTGTTTTAATATCGGGGCAAGAAATGGGATAATTTGGCACTCCTACATGCAAGCGCACACTGTCGGGAACTATATCTTGGTATGCTGCAACGTTCTTAGGGTTGACGAGGCGTCCTGAAGCATACTGAAGGATCTCGAAGCAGCTTAAAGCATGATGCAGTAGCTTTAAGCTTACCGAAGCGGTATTTTTGTTACTACGATCATATATCATGGATATTTCTACGTTATTGCCATAAAGATAATGCTTTTTATCACCTAAAATCCTTAGCTGTTCCGGTGCCGATAATGAGCGCCAGGCCTATGTGTGCAAGCTGCACTAGATAACTATATATGAATGGGTGGTAAAATGACTTTAATGTCATGCACCAGAAGACCTAAAGTGACAAACGGAGTCCTGCTAGGATCAGAGTTGGTTGGTCAAGCTATATTGAAATCCGATTTATTGTTATAAAACAATATCTATTATTATTGTGAGCTGTTAAAGTATGTAGCTAGGCCGTCAGCAGTTCGATAAATTACAATATACCGAATAATAAGTTAAATTGTAAGCAGTAAATTGAGGTTCACAATCTTTCGACAGTTCACAATATATATAGATTACAAACTAACGGTATTGACATTGACAATTTTACGGTGACATATACACATATTAGTGGCGCTTAAGGAGGAGTTTGCTCAATTAAACAATTGCTGCATCTCTCAGACCGCGGATTTCGTTTCCACAGTTAGGGGAAATTGTCTTCTGAAGACTTCCAGCCATTAAAGTGATTTTATAATTAAAAACCCGCTTAAGACGATTTCTCAGGGACCCTACCAAAAAAGCGTCTTAAGCGAGAAAGCGTATTATACGGGATATGGAAAATAATACGTACTACATATTATGTATTATGTTCTAATTTTAGTATATATAGGTATTAAATTATACATTTATAAATTACATTAAATATGTAGTGTAATTACAAATAGATTATTTAAAATTCATTCACTCACTAATTTTGGTTTGAGAGAAAGATTTTAACGCATTAGTAATTAAAATATTAAGTCCTTACATATGAAATTGGCGTTTTGTATGGAAGGAACAAAACGTCGAATATTTTTAAATATAATATATTTAATTAATCAAAGTATTAACCATTGTTTTTTATGCACTTTTGCCATCTCATAGGTAGTTCATTGATCCCTTTACTAAAAAAACCAGTCGGACGGGATTCAATAAAATCTGTGAAGACGATTTGGACTGCCCCATCAGAGTTAAATTTTTTCCCTTGCAAGAAGTTGTCCAAATTTCGAAAAAAATGGTAATCTGTTGGAGCAAGGTCCGGGGATTACGGAGGATGTCTTAGACATTCCAATTGAAGCTCTTCTAATTTGGTAGCCGTCTGTTGTGCAGTGTGTGGTCTAGCGGTTTCGTGAAGTAGCAGTGGCGTGGAGCGATTGACCAGCCTAGGTTGTTTAGCCGCTAGCTTTTCCATCATGGTTTGCAATTGCTGACAATAGACATCAGCCGTAATAGTCTGGCCAGATTTGAGAAAACTGCAATGAACAATACCGGCACTAGTCCTCCAAACGCTTACAAGTAACTTTTTTGGGGTTAATTTTCGCTTGGGGCAGGATTTGGCTGGCTGGCCAGGATCCAACCAGCGCTGAGCGCTTCCGATTATCGTAAAGAATCCATTTTTCATCATAGGTAATGATTCCGTTTAAAATATCTTCATTATTGTGCCGGTTCAGTAATGTAACGCAGCAGTCGACGCGCGCTTGCCGGTTTGCTTCAGTCAATTCGTGAGGTACCTTTCAAGCTAATAATTAATCTTCCCAATTTGGTTCAAGTGAATTAAAACAGTTTTATCACAAACACCGCAGCCTGCAGCTAACTCGGACGTGGTTTCCGATGGATCCGCTTCCACAATAGCCTTCAATACTTCATTATCAACTTGGGTCTCAGGCCGTCCACGGGGCTTGTTCTGCATGTCGAATTTCCAGAACGTAAACGTTGGAACCAAAAACGAACCGTGTTTTCTTTTGCAACATGACCGCTATACACATCATTCACCCTTCGAGTCGTTTCCGCAGCACTAGTGCCACGGCGGAACTCGTACTCCTAAATAATACGATTCTTTAAGTTTTCCATTTGTGACGATTGATTTTGACATTTCCAAAATGAGTGACGCAAACAGAAAAAAACAAATGAATGACGGTCATCGAAGCACAAATACATGAGTAAATAGCTGTACAAATTTGAGTTTGGAATACCTTACCAAAGAGGACAACGTCGTGATTAAAGTGGCCAGTACGAAATACGCCAATTTCATATGTAAGGACCTAATATTTTCAACATAATTCAACTTTTTCTGTGCGTCTTCGCTTTGATCCAAAGAAGCTACATAGCATCTTAAAATCATTAACAGCCGATAATGGTTGGGCGTTTGACAAAACCGGAGTTGACTCATCTTCGTCTTCATCATTATCACTTAGGGCGTCGTTTTCTGATTGAATTTCGTATGGTGCTACATCATCAATGGAAGAAAAACCAGGAAAGCCCTGCAGTATCTCTGGATCTTCTTCTTTCGACGTGAGGGTTCGGGCGTTTTAAACGGGATGACGAATCGTATTAAGCGTTAAGAAATGTATCAAAATATGTCTCAAGTTGCAGAGACTGGCGTATTATGCGAGAAATCGTATTAAGCGTGATCGTCTTAAACAGCTTCTACTGTATTCGGACAATTTTATTAATGCAGTTGAGTTTGTTCAACCGTTCAGCAGTTCATTGTAATAACTCGAAACTAGTCCCCACACACGTCCCTGTGTTGTGATTGGTGTTTGCGTGAGACATTCCATACACACGGACCGCACCATCACCAACCACGCTGATCTTCTAGCGTAATCTCCATTCGCAGCGTCTTGCACAATGCTTTGACTAAACTATTACCTAAGATTATTTAAGCAAGACGAACGTCTGTGGCCAGTTCTTCTATGTTATTTATTTTATAAACACTTCGTTGCAAGTATACAGATATATAGTACAATCAAAATTACTCAATAAAAAGTAGTTTTATTATTTACAGGCGTCCTTGTCGTTTTCGAGCGAGCTCTTCCAGGCAAACTATTTAATAAAATTAGTTTAAGGCGAGCACAAGAAGTGCATAACTACATAGGACATATATCTAGTTATAGTTATAAGTAAACTATGAATGAAAACTTATTGTCTTATAGTCAGATTCCTTTAGAATTTATAATAATAATAATAAGCCTTTATTCCACATCTTTGACATACATTTGATTGAAATAAAAAGAAAAATGATAGTTTTACTAAGATGTGGCTTTGAAGAATATTGGTTTTGGTTTTTAGAATTTAACAAACATAAAATATATCAAAATAAAAGTTGTTTACTAGTGGAAATTTAAAACATTTTCTTTCCGAAGTCTCTATTGTGGTGGCCTCTTTTTTGTAGATGTACCGGCTATAGCCCCGGTAATCCTCTCCTAAATCTGGCCCTGCTAAGAGTAAAAACAAAGCAATTAAAACATATGTCGATAACCCAAGCCAAGCTCGGAGTCTCGCACGAATGACCTTGTGCTAGTCTTGAGAGAAACCCATTATGTGTGCTGTGAAGAGCAGAGAAGAATAAATTGCCCCTGGTACCTTTAACCTGGTACTTTGAATCATACCTGAGGTCATAGGTTCGAATACCAATTGACGTTATATGTGCGCATTTAACAATCGCTCGTACGGTAAGCTGACAATAATTAGATTCGTAACTCATCCAGCAAAAGAAACTCTTCTCTTCGAGAGCTTTTCCAAGCCTCTAGTAGTTAATCTCACGGTGTTATCAGATACATGCATGAAGGTATTACCTGCAGCTGAGTTTCATCATCATACGTCGACTTCGAGGCAGAATGCGAAACTCCAGCCGTATTACCACATCCGTTACACAATTGTGCGTTTTTAAGACAGTTTCTGCCTCGGACCACCACTATGTGGAACCAGCTGCCCACTGAAGTATTTCCGAACCAATTCGACAACATACGAGCCCTCTAGCATTGATGATGGGCGGTGGTATCACTAAACATCATATGAGCCTCGTTACGTTACGTTAAATGTTTTATACGCTTACTTCCGTAATGGCAAAATAAAGTATTCAGAATTATTATTCTTCCTTCGTTTGTATCCTAGTGTTTTAAGTTAATGAAAGTTTAATAATCATTTATTCATTTAGTTAACACAATGTTCACTTATGAACTACGTGGAACTAGCTGTGCACTAAAGTATTTCCAACAAATTCGACCTCGTTCAGTGCTTATTAAATATGGGCCTCCTACACGTTTGCAAACTGTTACATAGAAAAGTCTGGTTTACTAACGATAGTTGAACGAGACAACGTCATAAGAAAATACTGATGGAATGGTTGCTTTTTAAAATGAAAATTTTAATTTTATTATTATAATTATTATTGATAGATATTTTGTATGGATATAGAGAAGTAGGTGAATCACAATTGAATTGATCAAGTTAAATTAATTTGTTCGTATAAATACAACCGATTGTGCCTCTTTGTCGCTCGTTCCGCGCTCTCGCTCGCACTTCAAGCCTTAAATGGAATGCCTCAGAGCGAGGTAACATCCAGGCTCCATCGAATTATAGGACGTTGTCTCGTCATAAAAAGATGATCAGATCTCAGCCTCTGCGACTTTATCCTTAATTTTTTCTATACTATACGAGCACAATGTGCTCATATATAAGTCTATTGATGCACAACTGGGGTTCGAACCTCGGCACTGGGCCTTGACTGACTTGACTAGTGTATCCCTATAAATAAGTAGCGCTACAATATTTTTAGGTCTTGGCCTCAGTATTCTGGATCTGATTCATGATAATTTGTCAATCGAGCCGTCACCGTTCGAGCGAATGTTAGATGTGCGCATAGACAGATAAACATAAATACAAATTCAAATATCAGTTCACGGGCGAAAGTTAAAACATCGAAGTGCTGCTCAGACTTTGATTACAGAATTGATACATTTTAATTTTATTTATTTAAGTACACCACATTATATATAATGATGTATCTACAGTATATATTACAATATAAACTATATGACAATTGCGATTAACATAACATTTTGCAAAAAAATACAATAAAAGTAACAATAGTTTTTTAATTTTTATTTATTTCAACATAGTATTTACAACATTCTAAACCACACAAATAAATAAAACATTTCAAACACACAAAAAATAAAAATCGAAAATTAAAGGAAATTTAAAAAGTTTGGTGCCTGATGAATCTTTCATGCTGTATTGCGATACTTATTCGTTAAGGAAACCACCAGCTCTGGAGTCACCTGTATCCACCAGGAGCTAACTAACATCTTTAATTAACTAGCACTTGAACGCTGGCACAAGAGAAACAAAATCGAAGTTGGAAATACTCATATTTGAGCAGTTCATTATTTTCCATTTAAATTTTTACTAGTAATACAAAAATACTTATTTCCTACACAGTGGCGTAACTATACCATCTGGGGCCCGTGGCAATTTCTTTTGATGGGTCCCTATCAGTAAAAATCGACAGTTTCAGTTTAATAAAAATCGAGGTTTTCAACGTACACACTACAGGTTGTATATGTCCCACTAACGGCACAATAATAAGTCCTGGGGAGGAGGAGGAGTCCTGAGGACCTGTATACCTGGACTACTGGCTAGCGAGGAGTCTATAGCCTCCACGCTAGCCTAATGCGTATTGCAATTTGCAATTGCAATTACAATCCATTGAACATAATATGTCAATGCATTCATCATCTATTCGATAGCTTTTCGGTGAAACATGAGAAAACCTGCATTAATTTACAATGAAATAAAAATAAAATTTTCCTTTTAGGCATGGGTCCTCTTGGGTCGGGAACCTGGCTATTTTGCCATTCCTGCGACCCTATTATTTATTACACACATAGGTACCAGATATATAGTTTACATTAATCCTGGGTGATAACGTAAAAACACAATTTTTACTTTGTAAAATAATTTGCAAAACTACAGACAGGACGTTATCATTGCCCATCAGAATTTCGCGTAAAATACACAAAGCAATAAAAACATCCTCATTTACTTATAAACAACACATTGGATTTTCCCGCATACACTGATTGCGGAACAGGAATCGAATAACTTAGCCCGATTGACAAAAAAATTTTCAAGACGTGATATAATTAATCCTGGCTATTATTAATTAATTACGCTATGTTTGCAAATGAGAGGCTATTGAACTCCTACATTGGTTTGTGAGACGTAATTTGGAAAATCCTTATTTTGAGCCTTTAAAATAACTAGACAGACTTAGACATGAACGTGGACCATCTTAAGAAGTTTGAACAAAGAATGATTTGAAAATGAGAAATTATTTTATAAGTATTTATTAAAAACTATTTGGTTTATCGTTTATTGTAAAAGCAGCAGAGAACTTCTTGCCCCTTTTATCTTCCCTGAACTGTTTAATATGGGTTCGTTTAAGTAGCTATTGAACAATCGCTTGGACTGAACTAAACTGGCCAACAATTTAACTTAAGGTGGAATTTTGGCCAGACGTTTGTCCAATTCTGTATATATATATATATAGTTTAAATTAGCTGTTACATGTATCAGTCAGTCAGCTGTTAAACAGATTGCTTACGTCTGGTATACTATACTCGTTTTGTTTAATATTTGATTATCTTTTTGTGATTGTTTAGAAGTGCTAGCCACAATAAAAATTGTATTTTGTGTTTAACCTATCAGTGAGTGACGACCACTTGGGGACTACTACCAACTATATCAAACTCTGATAACGTTATGTTTGCAAATGAGAGGCTATTGAA